>NW_027452985.1:0-15786 GCF_964194025.1 Convolutriloba macropyga
CATAAATATCGGTTTAATTTATCGAAACACCTCAAAAAATGTAATCACCCGAAATTTTTCTTACGAACTTGAGGCAGCGACATTTAGCCCTTATCTGAATACTGTAAGAATTTGTCAGCAGTTCTTATTTCTGCACAACTGTTCAAACTGAACAAAAGGGGCCAGATAGGCATAATTGATGGCTTTTTTATGAAAAAATTCTGATTTTTCACGATTTATCACGATTTTCCACGATTTGTCAATAAACAAGGAACAGAGTATATCTTATAAAGCTGCCCGTTGGTGGCTATCAAATATTTTTGTCGGCAAATTAAAACGCTGTGAAATCTTTTACCAAAAACTTCCTTTTTTCCCTCATGTTTCACAGACTTATGCGTTCAATATAAACAATGTTTCCGAACTAAAAACAGATAATCTTTTTGAATTTTTTGAAGAAAGCGCTAAGAAAGCTCATCATATAGAGCTCATCATTAACTCTTTCCTGTAATGAAATGAAGTAAGTCAATTGAAACAACAAAATTTTGTTTTTGCTCATGATGAGGTTCTCAATCTCATCAGACTGAGTCTCATTGGGTCGCAATCAAGAAACCGGATAGATTAGCAGACCAAAGAACGGGAATAGGCCTGATCAAACAGATCGGGAATTGGCCTGACCCACCATGTGAATGAGACAGACCGAAGTAGTCCCGTTTCGGGTAAGGACCAAACAGACTTCAAATGGCTACGAACCATAGGCCTAAGAAACTAAAAGGTATGGGCCAGAAGAAAGGCGAGAAGAAATTTTGTCCCCCCTATGAGCTTGAATCGTACGGCAGCTTATGCCATATAGTCCGTTAATCCCTTGAATCATGCACCGCTTTAATGCTGGATTTTTTGTTGTTTCATGGTAAAATAAATTTTAATTCTATGGATCGCTGGCTTTTGGACATTTTTATTGCGGCCTGTACCTTGATTTGATTGGTTTTCAAATCTTGATAATAATTTGAAGGGAGCCCAAAGTCCGAAGCAACGCTCTGGTAAGACGGCAGAGCATCAAAATATTATCATAGAAGTTAAATAAAAGCAAACAAACTTGAATGTTCATCTGAAAATCAAACATTATTTAAAGTTTCTCTAATAAATGGTTCGTTTAATTTTTTGGCATAACTTTTAAATGATTATTAATCAATTCGGAGTAAATGCTGTGTTATTTAATTATTTTTGTTCTAGAAAATGGAAGTTTATATTTTCGTAAATCGATTGAAACTTGAAACCTCAAGCAAATTTTGGTTTTTTTAAAGCTGGTGACAATTCTTGAATGTCAGTGATTGTATAGATTTGTTTTTTTTGAAACATGTAAATTACTCAGACTATAACCCTAAGGTTAGATATCTACATGCTCTAAAATGTTAAATAAAATAATCAGCATTGTTATTAATATAGTAATCTTCAAATTGTGGCTGTTCGTTTTTATAGGTAAAAATAGGATTTGAAGGCTCCTATTTGTCTATTAACGGGTTTTCCTGTGTTGATCGAGCAAAAACTCGGTTAAAACATTTTTAAAGCAAGTTTTACTGTTAAAAGTTCTTATTGAAGAGGGAAATTTGTTCCATTTTTGAACGCTTTTCAAGATTAAAGATTTGTTACTCCACTTCGTTTTCGTTTTCTTTTTTTATAATAATTTGATTTGTTCTGTTGTTCTGTCTGGCGTTATGGCGACTAATGAACATTTTAAAATTTTCGGATGTTTCCCATTGTTTTATATCTGTTTGTAGCTTCATTAGGTTAACTTTTGAGATAAACAATTCGGCTGGTAGGATACGATCCTTAATGAGAAGATCAATGGAGTGGTCAAATTTTTGACGAAAATAACAAACTTTTATTCCCCAGTTAATTTGCCTGTTTATGCGGTTTATGTTTTTCACTGTAAGAGTTTGGAGGAATACTCCACTGAAAGAGAGATGAGAGAGTACAACTGACTTGAAAACATGAATAACATCTGTTTTGTCATTTATGTCAAAATTTTCTGTCATTTTTATTTACTCATTAGTCTTTTTTGATTTTTTTTCTTTTCTTATTCAGAATTGCAATGTCAGAGAGCAACAAAAAGAACTTTTTATAACGGGAAAAAAACTCGCATTTAGCTATTATTTTGTAAATGGTTTTTTGCGATAATTGCTCTAAAATGATTTGAAACTTTCGAGTCCTACGAAGTGTCCATTCCACAAGTTTCGAAGTTGTTCAGGTTGTTCGATCTCTAGTTAAAACTAGCTCTGAAAAAAATGTTCAGAAAATTTTCTGCGAATAACTATCGAACACTTTTCCAGCAGTTGTTGGTGATTACTGAATTGTTCCAATCCACTTTAGTGGGGGAAGAACTATATACTCAAATGGTTTTTTTTGTTCAGTCAATTTTGACTGATTGATATGTTCATCATAGAGAGTTGTGAGTGGTATCATTAGAAAGCCCGTCCAGCGTAGAATTTTGAGGTAAAAAGATTTTTATACTTTTGCTTTTTACAGGTCGTTATCGAGCTTAAAATTTTGTGAACAGAAGACAATGGTACCTTGTTTTCAGTCACATTTTCCGTTTTTTTTACCAAATTTTCATGAATTTTGCCAAAATATGCTAAAACGGTTAACGGTCGTTATGTTAATTTTATTTTTCAGGTTACAAGAGGGTTGCTTAATTGTTCGAAGTTTGCTATATTGTTCAAGTTGTTTTGTTAAAGAATATGCTAATCTTCTCAAAATCCAAATTTTTTTGTCAAAAATGGGACTAAATGTGTTTTTAGCCCACTTTCTTTAATTTTTCGGGAAGTACACAACTTAAAACTGCAGTGATAACATTTGTAAGCTCAAAAAGGGACCTAATTGTATTCCCACTGGCATTAAGAGTCTTCTGGAATTTTGATTTTGCCAGTTTTTCTCAAAATTAAATTCGATAATAATGCAAAATGTATTTTTTTTTGTATACCAAAAAATTTTGTTTGAAATTGATATATTTCGCAACTTCTTGAAAAATTGTGTGTTTTTTTAGATGAGCAGAAATATCGTGACTGATCTTGATCTCACCATGGACCCTTACCGTATAAAATTTTTTACATTTTAAGGAGGCGATGCGTTTTTTCATAATATTTGCAATTCCATTGTTTTTTTTTGTAATTTACTGACAATAAAATTAAATTAGAGCTCAAATACTGACAGATACTATTTACAAACATTGAGGTCCGTTATTTTGGTTTCAGTGTTAATCACATGGTTCTGATGGCTCTGACCATTTGTTTTGGTAAAATTTTATGAAATTCTTATGTTTTGCTTACATTTGTTATACTTTGTAGTTCAATGACCTAGTCACCCCAATCAAGAACCCAACTGGTTTTTGGAGGCGATATAAGAGAAACTATACTAAGCTTTCGGTTATTAGATATCTGTTACTTTGAATATAATTGTTTTAAGAGAAGGTTGGTAAATTTTTGAACTTTATCATTAGTTATCTTATTTTTCTCATCTTCGGGCGTAGTCTCAGAAAAAACAAGCGGAATCTGATTTACTGTTAGTAATACATTGATGTCTGAAATGCTTTTATTTTTAACTAATGGATTTGTAATTTTGATACAACGAGTTTTCATTCTTTTTTTTAAAGTTTTGAGCATAATTGCACATTTCTTAGGTTCATTTCGTTGCCTTGTCGAATAACCACATTATTGACTAATCCAATTGAAGAAAATAATTGTTATAACAATGCACAGCGTTGAAAAAGGGCGTTTTTGAATATATTAATGGTTTCTATTGAGTAGTTTATGCTTTTGGACTGAGTCACGATTCTCTTGCAAAGTTTAATGAGTTCTTCGCCTTTGTTTATCTTTTTTTTTGTTAATGTACGACATATACCTGATAGATATAAGTCTCAATTGCTTCACACGGAAACTTAACTAAACTCATTTGAAGATTTCAGTTTTCAGCTATTTGGTTTAATGTCTTTCAAATTAAATTTTAAAAAAAAGATTTATTCAACTGTCGCCTTTTGCTCTCTATTTCGTCAACATGTATTCCTATCGCAGTATTTATCAAATGTTTTTTCTTGTTTAATCTTGTTGTTCTCTGTTAATTATATGTTTTGACTTATGGCTTTTACCATTTAATTTTGTTTAAAAATTTTCGAAAATTCTCTGCTTCTCAGATTTTGTTTTTTTTTTGTTGTCATTTCTCCGTAGTCCATTTATAAGGAAGGCTCGTTGATTTCTACATGAGAAGCAAGTGATGATTCACATTTCTTGCAGATAAGATCGTATGAATATCGTGCTCTGAACACTGTGGTGTCCTAAAATTGTTTGTGAATTCTGGGCTTCTTTATTTGTTGTTAATTTACAAATTCGTAATTAGTCTCAATAATAACTGGCTCAATTGGCTTCCAGAATCCTTGCATCTTAATCCATCTTTTTTTTGGAAATCTTTTGTCTCTATGACTTTTGAAGTCATTTTTTTGAAAAAATGTATTTGGGTTTTCAAGTTTCGCCTTTTTAAAATTCTTTCAGTCGATTTGTATCTTAGTCTCTGTAAAGCCGAGTCACGACCCATTTCCAGTGCGCTATAACTTAATTGTAGGTGGTTTTTGTTTCAACCTTTGTTTCTCGGCTTTGTAACTACCGTTACTACTCTATTGCAACATAATATAATGTTTTTAATGGTCTTATTGACATCTTTATGGTTTCAACAGCTCCACTGCCATTGTCGCGCATTTAACATCTAGTGATAATTATCACTTTAAAATTAATTGTTTTAAAAATTAGAGACGTATTTTTGAACTTCCCACCTTTTTCACTATTTTTTGTTGACGTGTTACCCAGTCGATTGACGAGAGGCACCATATCCTTTCTGATGAAGTGAAGGTTAATTTGTTTTGTTTAGCTTTTACTTGATGCGAGTTTGATTTGGTTATGAGTTTTGTTTAATATAGACACTGGGTTTTGGGCGTAAATTATGCTTGTTATTAGATTTTTATCTTTTCTAATAGTCCAATAAATCTTTTCTGGTAGTCCTTGTTAACAATAAGTTTCATGGGCCTTTTAAGGGGGCATTATTTTATTCCATTAGTGGTTTACTGAACGTTAATTATGTTTTTGAAAGTTTTCTATCTCTTCATCGTTTGGTAGCCAATTAAGTCAAGAATGTGGATGAGCAGGTTCGGAACCTTATGTGCGTACGCACATTACCGAGCCATCTTGGTTACTTTGTGGTCATCATGAGAAAGATGAGATTATCATTCGATTAAATTTATTCAATCAAGAGATTTGTTTTTTTTTTAATTTTCTTGTCTAAAACGATGCTTTGCGCACTCAATCGCGTCCATCACTCGCTCACTCCGATCACTTATGTCAATAACTCAGCTCGTGATGTATTAATTGGTGCCATGTAAACTAATTATTTGTTTCTCTATCGTATCATGCACCAAACAAAATAGCACGTCAACCTGTTTTAAAAATGAATGAGTAGTTGTGAAACTCACTTTATTGAAAATTGACTTCATGTTTTATGATCGAGTATATTTTGAATGCATCGGAGGTACTATATTGTAACGTTGATTTTGCCGTGACATTTCTAGAGCTCCTATATACACTAAGGTAGAAAAAAGGTACGTACACAACAATTTGTGCCCTATAAGCGATATTTTTAATCAAAACGTATAAATTGGGCTAAGGCGTGATGAAAGATGTGAAAGTTTGAAGTTTTAAACGAGAATTTATTCCCAATTTCTTCACTTACACAAAAAAAGAGAGTTAATCTGCATTACTCTGGTATTGTTTGCAACGCTGTTGATTCCATATGTTCATTTTTCCGACCCCACTTGTGGAGGGAGGAACTATATACTCAAATGGGTTTTTTTGTTCAGACGATTTCGCCGATCGATGTTCATCGTAGAGAAATGTGAGTGATACCATTAAAAAGCACGTCCAGCGTAGAATTCGAAATCAAAAAGATTTTTTGAATTTCGTATTTTTCGAGGAGTTATCGAGGTTTAAAGTTTTGTGTGAACATGAGATTTTTTGTTCAATTTTAGCATGATTTTGTTCAATCAATTTAGCGTAATTTTTGTTCAAATTAAGGCTTTTCTGAAAAAATACTATATCAAAATAACTTTTCATGCTACAAAAGGAAACAATTTGGTGTTACCAGCAGACTGATAAAAAAGCTAGTTCTCGTCTCGTCAGAAAGTTTACTATAAAAAAACTCGAATTCAATTTGAGAACTGTTTTTTTTTAGAAATTTCTCCTATTTCTTATTGTTTATTTAGTAACTTAGAGACTTGTCAATTTAACATCGAAGTTCTATTAATGGTTAATCTCATTTACAGTTAAATGATACCCAATGAACAAAAAAATCGTTTTCAATGCTTCGCTCATGATTTTTTTGTCTTCGACTCTGAGTTTTCAAAATTTTTGATGAGACTTTGATTTTCTTTTTGAGATTTTACTGAATTGTTGGTGTCCTATTGCATAGACTTGCCAACTAAAAGTTCTATTGGTTTTCTAATGTGCATTAGGTAAACGAATGTAGCGCTTTGTGTGGACAGCTACGGGCTGTCAAGACTTAAAATAATTTTTTTGATTAACCGATATTAAATTAATTGTCATGAATAGTAAGTCAGTCTCAGTAATGACAGGACACCCTTCTTTTTTACTTCAACAAAAAATAATCTGGTATGCGGTTTTATCTGCTAACTATTGGTTGTATGACTTCGATAACACGAGTTTTTGTAATTTCAAAAAAATATGTTCTTTTGTTATTTTGTTTACTTTTGAAATCTTATTTCATTATCTCCGTATTGGCATTTCCCATTGGCCATAGAAGTGACCTCCAAAAAGATCATAGACAAAGTTTTCAGAGAAAAGATTTTGGTTTAAATGGCTTGGAGACTTTCTTCTCAAATTTCTGCTGCATTTTTTTGGTTTTCGCCTGTGTTTGTCGTTGTTCTCATAATCATAGGACTTATTGTGATGTCTTTTTGATAACATATTGATGACACAAATCAATGTCTTCCCATCGAGGCATACGGTGATATATTTTTATTACTTCCGGTGAAAGCTCTTGAAGTTAGTGGCTGTTAAGACTTAAAAAAAATTTTTTAGAAAATTATTTTGGACATTTATCAATCCTAAAATTATTTTCGTGAGCTGTAAAGCAGTCTCAATAATTACAGGACCTCCAGTTTTTTTACTGCAACTAAAATGAATCTGGCTAGTGCCTTTTTGTTCTGACTACTGGGTTTACGACTTCGATGCCACGAGTTTTCGTGTTTTTTTAAATAATTTTTTGTTATTTTTTTGTAATTTTGGTTCAATTTAAAAATTTATCACTTTATCTTATTATTGATAGTTCTCATTGACTTAGAAATGGCATTTAATGGGTCTTAGATAAAGTTTTCAGTGAAAAAATTATGTTTTCAATGCCTTCTTCATTTTCTTGCACTTTTCTACCGAATTTTTGGTTTTTGCTTGCTTTTGTTGTTGTGTTCATAATCATAAGACCTATTTTGATGTCTTATTGATGACATAAGTAAGACAAACATTTTTATCTCTTGATTGAGGCAATAATTTTTCGTATTTCTTGACTTCCGGTGAGAGCTAAGGAATTTAATGGTTGTTAAGACATTGAAAAATATTATTTTTTGAACACTAACCATTATCTAACATTTTTCATGAACTGTAAGACAGTCTCAGTAAGGTCAGGACCTCTTCTTTTTAACTGCATTTAAAATAGTCTGGTAAGTTGTTTTATCTGCTATTTAATGGTTTTATGACTTCGATGACACGAGTTCTTATAATTTCAAGAAAAGTTTTCTGATTTTTTTGTAGTTTTGGTCCTTTGAAATCTTATCTCATTATCCTAATATTGATAGTTCTCTTTGGTTTATAGAAGACGTCCAATGGATTATAGATTAAGTTTTCAGAGAAACGCTATGGTCAAATTGGCTTCAACAATTTCTTCTCGCACTTTTCTTCAGAAGCTTTTGTTTATGCATGTATTTGTTGATGTTTTCATAATCATAAGACTTATTGTGAAGTTCTATTGTTGACTTACAATTGATAACATCCTTGCTTTCTCATTAAGGCATAATGTAGCTTACTTTTTGTCTTCCGTTTAAAGCTTATGATTTGATCGTTGTTGGTATAACGGGTTTTCTCAAAAGTTTCGTTGTTTTATCACATTTGTTCTTATTTGTTGATTTTTTGAAGTCATATTGTTTAAAAAAGAACTCTATTGCTGCTAAAACGTTATTTGAGATTAGAAAAAATTTTTATCAAAATATTTTCTTGCTTCGACACTTGTCTTGCTCAAATTTTCTTGAGTTTGCTGTTTTTGCCTTTTTAATTCTTCAATTAGTCGTAAAATGCTGACTGGTCTCATAGGCTTCTAATTGAGGATCTAATGAATGATGATGCTCAATGCACTCAGTTTATAGCGAATAGTTTTAAAGTTTACGTTATTGTTCGTTATCAAACACTTATTATACATTTCAATTTTTGTTCTTTTCGTCAGCTTGTAATTTATTCTCATCATTGAGTGGTTCCATCCAATTTCCTGTAATTTAAAACCATTTCTTCATGTCATGTCGTAACTCATGTTTTGTTTGTTGGACAACATCCGTTTTCATAAAATTTCGTGAGAGGTCAATATTTGTGTTTCTTTTTCTCTTCTTTTAGCACAATCGCTGACGTTTTTTTGTTTTTGCTGATTTTGCTGTTTGTTTTTTTTCTCGTAGTCTTTTTATTGGCAGATCTTGTGAGCGCTGTAATGGGGCATGGTATTATGCAATTCAATTAGTAGATCGGTTTTGTAACAATTTTTTTAAACTCAAACATCTTTTTTTATTTATCTCATGATTAGGTTGACAATTAAGTCACAAATGTAGATGAGCTCGGGTTGGAACATCATGTGCAAACGCACATTAACGAGCATCCTTGTTTTTTTATAGATCAAAAACAAACATTCAGTTTAAGATTAAGATCCTGTATACAGCATCCACAAGAATGTTACTATAAATAACAAGCTCAAGGCATCTCCGGCGAAAGAGACGTGTGAGTTCGTCGAGGAAATCGAACTAAATTTCATTACAGAAAACACTTGGAAATCAAGTTCTGACAAGCGATCACCTTATGTTTCGGGCTACAAGGCAATCAGAGGGTAGCTACGGTTCGTTGGGAATAAATCCAAATATGTCATTTATTTTCTCTTGGAAAAGAAGCTCAGAGGTACTGGTACGGTCACTAAATAGTCCCAATCTGAATATGTGAAAACTTTACAAACCCTCCACTGTAAGTTAAACAACTTAAATTGAGATAACTTGTTATTAGAAATTTTCTTTGAACTAAAATTGTTGTATTATATGTTTGTGGCACTTGTTAAATATTCCGTCTGTAATCGTAACTTTTTGTTACCGTATTGTAATTAGCGTGGAGAAATCGTGTTGCCATCAATAAACATTAGGTCGGAAGTAGAAGATTGGAAGTTCTGTATTATTTTTAGTCTTTCACAACTGCTATTGAAAGTCAAATACTTTTAGCCTGTGCTTTGCGTTGACTCTTGTTTCAATAGAAACTTTCGGCTCATTGTGTGTTTTTTTTGGAAGTTAATCAATATTGTTGAATAAATTACCATTCGGTTTCTCAAACAACAAATTTTAACAGAAAATTTTGATTTTCTGCATTTAAGAGCCTACCAAAAAAAATCCTTGTTTGATTGCTTTTTGACAAACACTAAACATTTTAGACTGTTATTTGTTTGTTTTAAAAGTATATCTGCAATTTGCAACGATTATTTCTATCAGATCTTACCATCTATGAATTTATTGGCTGATTTCATTTATTTTTAAAGATGCCAAGTTGATATATTTGATATCAATAAATAATTATTTATAAACATTTGATATCCCTGAGCGCTTTAAAATATCTAAATGATTAGTTCTAGGAGACTTAAGTGTTATGCGATCTCTCCCAACAGTTTCAGATCCGGACATATGAAATTTTGGAGTTTACGGTTGACCAGATTTGAACATGTTCGTTTGGTATGTAGGTTAAGATATTTTTCATCTATCAAGCGTTTTGTTTTTTGCGGGCTTGTTGATGTAATCTTTAGTTGCTCCTAAACAAAATTTGCAGAAAATATATTACACGTGGTGTTCCCCCCTCATCCCCCCTCCCCATAAGGCGCCCTCGTTTTTCTTCTTTATTACACCTATTTCAGTTAAGCTTAAGCTATAGTTCTTAAACCCAGCTTACTGCGGGCAAAATCGGTACTCCTCAGTCGTTTGAGAGCAACTGATATGAAGATGGTTTGAGAGACACTTTTTTGGTGGCTTAGACCCCACACTCCCACAAACGTCATCTCCCCCCCCCCCCCGTCACCCCCACTCCCTGATCCACCCCCTTGGTCCTCCCAAATTCCCTCCCTCTTTATTCCACCCTCTTATCCCGCATGCTGCTCTAGATCACTAGGTCGTACCAGCCCCCTGCAATGAAGCCTCCCAAAATACACCTCCATTTCAACACCATCCACTGCTCTCTTAATTATGCTTAAGAGCTTAACTAGATGTCAGCCGCTCACTAGTCTAAAAAACTCATTCGGCAGAATTGAACGAATTGGCTTTACTTCAATAGGCCCACAGCGCAATACTGATGCTAAAAGTTCAAAACGCTATAGGATGATTATAGAGATGCAATTTGTGAAATTGAAATGTTTGTTCATAAAATACTTCAGTGTCTGGCACAGCCACTTATAACAAAATCATGAACCAATTTAAAACAAGCAGAAATATTGAGGCGCCTTACTTCGGCAGACAGTATGTTTCCTTGATTTTGCGAAAAATTCCGCTGATTTTAATTCAATCTATCAATAATTCGTTAATATAGTTTTGAATTTGCTAACGTTGTTAATAGATTAGTGTTTGCTATATCGGACGGCGCCGTTGAGGTCATCAGGAATTTGGTGCTATAATGCAATCAAAGCAAATATTGTGGTCAAAATGGCGGAAGAGGTGGGGGATGGTTGTGTTATTAATTTTTATTACTTAACCACTAATCACACAAGTATATGTTTTTTTCCTCTTCAAAAAGCTGGGATTAAATGAGCGGGGTTTTGCATGTGTTTTAAAACATAAGTTAAGTATTACAAATATGGTAAGTATGGAAAGAGGGAAAGGGTAATTATGAATATATTGAATCTTGGAGAAAAGACTCGTGTCGGGATTAAATTACAATAAAAACTCCATTTCCTCCAGTTACCAGACCAAGTTGCTGTAATATTACAAATAGATTAAAATGCTCTTAAGTGCTCTCTATGGTCAGAACTGCCGCCTCTATTGTCTTTTTTACGTTCACTTTTGCTAATTAAGTTCTCTTTACAGCACATGCTATCGTCATGAATATGAGGCTACCAAAAAAATTGAAATTTTTGAATTTTATAAATGCAATTTTGCACTAACCCGAAAGTGAGATGAAACAACCTTCCGACATATTGTCTGAATTTCACTGGTTCTTGACCAGGTTCTAACTATAATTTGTAACTGGGGGGGGGGGGGCATAATAGTAAAAAAAACGGGGGGGGGGGGCATAACAGATCCAACTTTTTAATGGGGCGTGGATTTTATTAGAACAGCAGAACCAACCATGTTCAGGTCAATACAGAATGACAGAAGGCTGTTGATACCACTTTTGGGTAAGAGTAGCATTTCATCTTGAATTCTAAAAAGCAAACGTCAAGGGTCAAGTTAATGGTTTCAGATTATGTTCGGTTTTGTTCGCAATCGAAATAGTAGCGCTCTTTTTTCTTTTTCTCCACTTTGAGATAGAGATAAAACTGTCAAAATATGCCCTGGTCTTCGTTAAGATTGAATGGGAAGAAAGAACAACGTCAAGGGCGTCTTTTGGGACAGTTTCAAATTGCTTGACGGGATATTTTGAGACGCGATTCGTTTAATCCTTTAATCCAACTTACCCCTTTAGAAGAAATGCAAAAGTTTGAAACAGAAGGTGACATTTAAATTCAGTAATCAGACAAATGTTTTCTTCAAAATTAGTTTCTGTTCGAAAAAAGAACTAGCGTCTTAACATAACGAACGTGTTGACGAACTAGCTTACAAGATAGCGTTGTAAATTCACATTCTTGGATTTATTCAGTAAATAGTCAACAAATGTCCCATTATGGCCCCCTTTCCCGAGAATTTAAAGTCCCCCATTATGATATATTTGCAATGATGGCCGTGGGGGCTGTGCCTTGTGTGACTACTAATCAAGAGGTTGGTGGTGGTGGTGGTGGTGGTGGTGGTGGGGGGGGGGGGGGGGTGCTATGACCACTAAGTTTGAGGGGGGGGGGGGGGATTGGGAGTATACTGCGAAAGACCAAAACATTAACAAAAGCAAAAGTTAGAATTCAAATCATGCAAATAAAGAAATCAAATGTCCCTAAAATTAAAGCTTGAGTTTCAATATCGGCGATGATACCGAACAGGGGCGAGTTTTTTAAGTTCATCTATTTATGGTTTAAGAGAATTGAAATTTTTTTCTTTGATGTCCCAAGTGGGCCATTAAACGCACCCATTACCCGGCAAATATCTCGGGCGCCTTATTGTTTGAATTGGGAGTGGTGAAATCAATTTAACAAAATGTGGAGTTCCCAGTTAAAGTGGCATTAAGGGACATTTTTCGGACAAAAGCGGAACTTCACCCCCAAATCAAAAGCTGATACCGTGGATTATCAGCGTTCTAAAGGATTGTAGGAAATGTCCTATAACAAAAGCTTTATTGTCCTAATTCGAATCTGCCGATTAAAATCTCTTAACAAGCCTTCATTAGATTCAATTCTAGCCTTTTGTCCTCGGACATTGTTTAAAATTACCAGATGGTATTTATGAAGCAACTCTTAAGATGATGAAACAGAGAAGAGGTGTACGAAGGCAGGAGGGTTTATTGAGTTAACTTCTCCATGTAATAATGGTTGTAGTCTAAAACACATCAAAACATTGTTCTCCCGATCGGATTTGGATGGTAATAGTTCAATATCAGCATCCGCCTTGCAATTTTGTCGCAAGATTAACAAAGCACTCGTAAGAAAAGCACCTAAAGGAAGCCAAAAAAGGACGACCAAAAAAATTTGAACAATCTAAAAACTATCAAAATCACAGAATCAGCGCGTAATGAAAAAATCTATTGTTTATTGTACAAACGCTTCTCCTCCGATGCGCTGTATAACTAAAAAAAATAGCTGAAAACAGATGTAACTGATTTATAATAACATGTATTCCACCGCAGTTTATAATTCTGTCGCATGAAAAACTTGACCAATTTTTTTGGTTTTTGGTTATTGGTGACAACACAAGAGATAGTTCGTAAATTGCATTATGTACTGCGTGTGAAATATGCCACAGAGTAGTATCGACACCAGTATGAGTCATCTAAATTTTAATAAACCATGTGTTTCATCCGCCTCGATTAAGAAATAAGAAGATAATGCAGCTAAAATGTCAAGAAATACTGCCGGTTGCTCATTATTTGATCAGAAGTTTTCTCACATGGCTCCTTAACTGACCAGAGCCAAACTACGACCTTTTAGATTGCATACCTTTGTTGTTGTCAGCTTTTCATCAAATCAATTGTTCTCTACGTTAGAATTTATATTAATATCTTACGGCTTCTCAAACGAATTTCGAAACATCCCTTTTTGCAAATTAGCCATGGAAACAGCGGGATTTGAAACTGTTTTCTCTGCGTGCCATTATAGTTTTGCGACCGAAACTCAACCTGGTGCTACTAAACCCGTGCTGAGCGCACAAAATGAAGCAAGTGAGTGTATACCGCGGTTTCTACTGCTTGCCATTTTCCAGGCAGTTCCCAGCCAAAATAAATGCAGGCCAAATAAAAGGCAGATTAATGAGTCACTGAGTATACAAAACACAAATATACAAACTTAAATGAAATAGGATGGTTAAATTGCCCGAATTACAAATTATTGCTGAAAATTCTAACCGTCCTATTGCCAAAAAGTTATTAAAAGTTAAATTAAAAAACTTCGATCTCGTAATTTTCAAAATAGTCAAATCGTTAGAACAAACACTGTCGTTCGTAACTCAAGAGATCATTAATTTCAAAAATTTGTTTTGGTGTTTTTGGGAACAAATTTTGTTTTCCAGCCAATGAACCGTTAATTTGGTTTGACGATAAATATGCGGATGTTCACTTGTCATATAACTTCTTAAAAGGATGGAAACCTCAACAATAGCAGTTATATATGAAATGATTTAGCGTTCCTGTCTCCAAGAATTCTGAAAATTTTAATAAATTGAAATCAATAGAAATACACTATAGTACCAAAAAGCTACGCATTCCAAGGGCGACGCAAATGTCAAATAATACAACATGCTGAGTTCAACAAGTTCCCTTGTAACAGGAAGTTACGTTTGTACTTTTTCTATTTTATGGTAGACAGTTTGTAAAGTTTTCGGACAATTTTTGTTCTAATTTTTGCTAATGTGCTCTCGGTTTTCGTAATTCTTGCTTCACAATTGCGCATAAATTTTTCAATTGGATTCAGATTGGGACTTCAAGTAACTGCTGCCCCTCTTCTGAAAAAAAAATTGATGACAACCTTTGCTTTTTAAAAAGGAAGCATTATCTTTTTGAAAAATAAGGTTTTGCAAAGGCAATTTTTTTCGTAATTATTCCGACTGAACTAGGCCCATTAGCTTGTTTTATCATCTAACAAGCAGTGTCCGCTCATCTGATGTGTTGTACCTCACGAGATAATTGCTTGCTTGTGAAAACTCACAACGTTGCTAAGAAATCTCGTTGTATTTCTCCGAACATCTCTAACAATTCCTTAGCTAGAGACGCCCTTAGTTTCTTACAATTAAGCTGTAGTTTGTATGCATACTGTGTACTAGATTTTAATTTTAAGCCAAGTTGCTGTTGTTTTTTTACCATCAAAATTGGACATTACGAATCGCAATAGCAGGACAAAACAGTTGATTAAATAAGCAGATTTACCTTCTTCTCCATGTAAGCGGAGAAAATGCGAAAAAAACGCGTTTAACCGATTCTAAAAATTCAAAATGTCTCACATTTCTTCACGCTTTAGCGCGAATCAAACTTTTTGAACAAATGTAAGTCTTTAAGCGCACAAATGGTGGTGTACGTAGCTTTTTGGTGCCATAGTAAAATCAGTAAAAAGGAAAGTGCTTTGTTGTAGTTTTCTACATTAGCAAGAGGTTTTCTTCAAAAATCGCTTTTGGCTTGTCTATCTAGCAGAAATTGGAAGTTAACCTCTGAAGTGTCCTTTTATTGCTATTTCTGATTTTGTAGAAATTGGTGGAACTGAACACTATTTGTCTCAATAAACATTGCTTATTAGATCAGTTTTATATTCCGAATCAGAGAGAATTGACCTTTTATTGACCTATTAAACATTTAACTTCCGACCTTTTCCTTGATGCTGTAGCATCTATTACTTGGGATTATATTTTTGGACCTGAGTAAAGCTCGAAGATGAGCCACCTTTTGTGCGGCTTTTCTAAAAAAAAAATTTGTTCCGGATGAGTTCCCGAAAAATGGTTGTCCAGAAATACACCAAGAGTTTTTGATTGATTTTTTGTTCGTGTCTAATGTTCTTCTGCTCGAATGTTTTCAACATTGTCGGCGTGAAACTCAGTGGAAATTTCAATATCTTGATTTAATTGAAGCCAAATTTAAGTTCATCTTTTTCTGTTAAGCTGATGCCATTGTACGTAATTTCTATCAGATTGCAAAAAATTGCAAA
>NW_027452986.1:0-25074 GCF_964194025.1 Convolutriloba macropyga
TTCTCAAGCTAGCTTATCTTTAACAAAAATCTCACCATCACATTACAGTCATTTTTTGATTATATGTGTCGATATAGCACGTGCACCCAATAACTCGAGGGGGAAGTTAATTGGAAACAATGAAATTCAAAGAACAGTGGAAATTGAACAACTGGTAAGTTTGTATCTTACGTCCATTCCTACCTAATTAATGATTATTATTTGTTATAAAATTTACGCACAAGATTTTTTTTCCTACCCTACTAGTTGCTTCTATTTAATCACATTCCCTTGAGTTCTATCCATAATTATCATAATTACTTTTCACGAGTGCTCAATAAATAACAAATGTTGAAAACTGAAACAGAAATTAAAGCTTACCAATTTTATGCAGATGTATGTTAATGTTGGTGGATGTTTACTAATTTAATTAAACTATTTTTCCAATATCCGACTTGTGCTCTATCCTTTGTTGCCCTGTCATCCATTTGTCACTCGTGTTCTAATTGGAGCTGAACAATTTATCATGACCTTTTCAACAAATACGAGACAAAGTAAGCTCATGCATCTTGCTGGCCTAAAATTGAAAGGGTGAATTAATATCCAAACGGGAAATTGCTTCTTTTTGAGCATGCCTCCAAGAGCTCCTGCTGTGAAAAATTTTTTGCAGCGGTAAATTTTGGTATTTGTTTGTATGCATGCTTCCG
Source organism: Convolutriloba macropyga (assembly GCF_964194025.1). Lineage (NCBI taxonomy): Eukaryota > Metazoa > Xenacoelomorpha > Acoela > Convolutidae > Convolutriloba > Convolutriloba macropyga. Next base: position 687 of record NW_027452986.1, read on the forward strand.
TACTCGAAATGGGCAAAACCATTTTTTTCTAATTTGCTGCTAATGTTTGCTTCAAATTGTTGTTTTGAATTTTAATTATTCGGCGCTTATAGAATTAATTAGCCGCAACTCTGATAATAATACTTGCACGGACAATTTAAAAGCCTTGCAAACTGTAAATCGAAGTTAAAGTTGTAAATGAATACACAAATGCTGCAAAACTGTGAGCCACATTTTTTTAATAAAAAGGGCTGATCTCAAAAAAAAATTATATCCAAAAATCAAATCCTGCCTATCAGTGGAACCAATCGGTACTAATGGTGGAGATATTAGACGAAAACTCAATCAAGGGAAAGAAGTTTTTGTAACAATGATGCAAAAATTTTTAACTTAGCTTTTTTGAAAATTAGGCAAACACCATTTAAAACACTTAAGATGGGTAATTGAAAATCTACCCGACAGTATAAAATAGTCAAGTACCCTTAAAATTGGTCTTCATTAGAAAACGGTTTCAAAATACAGTATAAAATTACTTTCTTTTCTAATTTTTTTCTGATGTTCACCTATTCAGTTTGAATCAAATTGGTCAATTTTTACAATTTTCGCAATAGCTCTGTTAAACTTTCAGTGAAGAATAAGTTATTTGACAGGTATTCTTTCTTTAATTTTCCCAGCAATTTTGAAAAAGTTTTGGAAAAAGTAAACTACATAAATGCAGCAATGCGTAAATAAACTAATTTGGAAGTTTTTATTTTGAAATGGGCAGCAGAGTTTCTTGACATGTCAGAAATTGACATCATTTTATTGTACGAGGGCTATGCACGCTTATTCTTGTAAAATTGAAGTGCAAGTAAAACCAGATATGGTTATCAGCATACTCAGATAGAACTAAAGGCTACAATGACAAAAAGGAGCTTCCTGAAAAAAAGACGTCTTATTGGTGTTCAGCAAGTGGGTTTTAAGTGTGCAAGTAAATCAATGGAGGCATGCTCAAGTATAATTTCTTCTATTTGTGAGGTACATCTTATCTAAATTGTGAAAACATTAAGTAAAAGGCACACATTTTATTAAGATGTTACTTTTTTGATTGATCAAGTCAATGTTCCGTTAAATGAAAGTTCCAAAATAAAAACTTGTCATTCAACCCGAACTGATTCTTTATTGTCTATGCTTTGTGAAGAATATGGCTTACATAAACCAGCTTTAAAAAAAACTATAGTTGGATGGCTGCTTTTAGAACAACCAAAAAGACTTAACAAATCAACGGAAACCAAGAACAACCAGAATTGATTTGTTGTGTTATGAAGTTTTTTATCGTCGCAATTGAAACGAATAGCTACTCTTAACCTAACTGTTTTTACGGAGGAAATATTATAGAAAAATCAACCGAAGCAAACAAATTAAATCTTTGCTCAATGCAGTTGAAAACGCTGAAAGTTTCCTGAGATCAACAAAGTATTATTCTCTTAAACTTAATTTCATCCCATTTTTCTAATTCATTATCCGGTACACGCAATTTTTAAATAATTTTGGTAATTTGAGTATGAAATTTCAAATGCAAGTGGGGACGGCTCATGAAAGATCACTTTTTGTAGAAAAAGCTTACATTTGGAAATAATGAAAACTTTTGGTCAGCTGAATACTAAAATCAATTGTTTCTGAAATTCAATTGATCAAGTGTTCATTCTTTCCAAAAGTAAACATTTTCTACAAAGTTATTGTAAGTAAAACTCCTATGGTAACTGCTTAACAAACAGGAGGCATTTGATGGGTCTTGGTTATTTCGCGAGAACTTATGAATTTCTTAAACAACAAGGGAAAACGTTTTGAACGTTTCTCTTGCAAAATAAGCCAAAAAGCAGTTCTTTTTATGACGACATATTATGGTTAAAGTATAACAAATTTTCGGAATGTCGTCTTAAAAACAATGAACAATTACCATTTAACATGCAAGACGGGAAACATTTTTCTCGCAAAGGTTAAAGTGGGGCTAAACTAATTTTTTTTTGCTGTTTAAAAACACTTTTGATTGAGAAATACTACAAAAATAGTATGTGTGACATTCAACAATTCCTTGACCAACACAGGTGGTCATAAATCTTTCTTAAAATAGGACAGGATTTTCATTTTATCATTGAATTTCATTCTACCTTAGCCAACGCTTGCCTAACCCAAGCATGTTTGTTTTATTTCATTACTTCGACTCAACATAGAATTAATAAAAAAGTAACAAAACAAAGTAACAAACAAGTAATAAAACAAAAACAAAACAGTTTTATTTAAAAAATAGAGAGACTTGTTGCGTTTTCCACCTACCTTTAATTATTTTTTAAGTTTTGCAGCCTCAGTGCATTTCATTGTTTTCGAAAGATTTTTCATATTCAAATATTTTCTCATGAATGATTTCATTCGATTTTTCCACAATGGATAATTGGTAGGTCCAATGAGGTTTTTGAGTATTTTCCCATCAATGTCCTTTTCTGATTGCATGAACTATAAAAGAAATTACGAAGTAACTTTAATTCTGATTGATGGGTTTCGACGATTGAATTTTCAGAATTATCAGCGGTGATAACTATTTGAAATTTTTTTCGTATGAAATTTCTGACAAAGACTTTTGTATAGAACAATGCATAGATTTTGTTCCTGAGGCTCGGCAACAATGGAACCGTATGATGTACGGGTTTCTAAAAAACCTAGAAATGTCGTTTTTTTGGTTTTATCTGGAAAAAACGGGTGTGACGTTCTATGACTACAAGCTTCACATGAATGTTTAGTCATAAAAGAAATAAAACTTTATGATTTTTTTTCTTTAAATTGTTAAGTACGCATTTTCCAGTGGGGTCAATTGGCAGCTTGACCAATTCAATTGGAGAGCTGGCATCTATGTTCTTTCCAATGTATTGGGTCCTTAGTAGAAACAAGCCACTGCCATGTCAAGATTCCAATAATAAAAAACCATATACGATTAAACCAGGCCAAATTAACGTTTAATGTGTATTCAGGGAGTAACCGCTCCTGATTTCTAAGGCTTTGATACTGCGTTTTCGTAAATTTATTAGACTCCTGCCTTTCGCATAATTCTAATGTATTTTTGTAGTCCTAATGCTTAGTTTGATTAATCAAAGCAATTGGTTTCCGAAAAATAATTAAATGGATATATCCAATGCTTGGATTGCATATCTAATGGCTGTTAAGACTTTGAAAGTAATTTTTCGAAAAATTTTAAAAGCTTTTTTTTACCCTCTTTATTATCAACTCATTTCTGTTGTCTTGTAGTTTTGTCCCAAAAAGACCATTCTAACATGCTCGAAATTAAATAATCGTCTGGTTAGGGGCTTTAACTCTAATATTAGGTTTTATGACGCCGATGTTACAAATTTTCAGAATAATTTTTCTGTTTTTAAATTTTTCTGAATTTTTCTGTTTTCTTTTTGAGGCCTTGTCACGTTATCATAAAGTTGAAATTTCCCAATGGCATTTAGGAGAGTCTTGGTTAAACACAAAGAAGGTTACAATCGAGAACTTATTGTTCTAATGGCTTCGACATTATAAACTTGCACTTTTCTATTGTCGGATTTGCCTGTTTTTGTTGTCGTTTTTTTAGTCCTAAGACGTATTCTGATTACTGAATAATCCCAGTGACTTCAAATTGAAGTACAGTTTAACGTGGTTAAAGACTTCTGTCGCCAGCTTTTGGTTTTAAGGGCTCTGTTACTGCGAAGTATTTTCAAGTTTTAGTGACTTTTTTTATACTATTTCAGATTTGATTATCACAAAGCTGAGAGATCTCATTATGGTTGAACAGAAAATCAGTTCAAGGTATATTTAAGTTATTACTGATTCATTCATTTTTTACAGCATCGACTTTTTTTTGTTGCTCTTTTAAATTTTGTGGATTTGCATGTACTGTTTTCTCTTTACGTAGTCTTAAAAACTTTTCGCATGCATGAAAAGTCTCAAAAACTATTTTTTATTGTGTTTTGATTTTATTCAATGCCGTCATTTGATATCCAATGATTTCAAGGATTTTGAATTTCTTCAAAATTTTTTGATTTTTTTGGAGTTTTCAATTTTCCATTACTTGAAATTTAGTCTCATCAAAGAGATTTGCATGTACTGTTTTCTCTTTACGTAGTCTTAAAAATTTTTCGCATGCATGAAACGTCTCAAAAACCATTTTTTTGGGTTTTGATTTTATTCAATGCCGTCATTTGATATCCAATGAATTTCAAAGATTTTGAATTTCTTCAAAATTTTTTGATTTTTTTTTTGGAGTTTTCAATTTTCCATTACTTGAAATTTAGTCTCATCAAAAAGAGATACCATCCATATTCTTCTTATTTGCATTTTTTATACTATCTTTTAGATTTAGTTTACAACCGACGCTTTACTCCGGGCACTATGAATTTCTATGCTTCTTTGTGCTTTCCTGTATAAAAATTGCCTTAATAACAGGTCCCATTGATTTTCAAATGAGACGCAAGTGAACATTTTCATTTTTCATTTATAAATTATCTGAAATAACAAAGTAAATAATTGAATTATTAATATATAATTTTGAGATAATAGCTGATGATTTTGATGGTTTCAATAGTTTCTAGTTTTTGCCTTTACTTTGTGTGCCTATGCTTTGTACATTTTCATCTATTTATGTATCTATGGTTATTTTGCAGTCTTGTTCTATAGCTTAGTTTCAGAGACAACGCCATTTGGTTTTGTGAGGACATACAATTAAACTTTTTTTGAGACTTTTAGTTGAAAGATGTTTTTCCTTTAAGTTTTTGAGATTGTTTGGGTTTAAAAAAGTCGCCAAATTTCTGAAGGTGGCCCTTTTTTGTTTCTATCGACTTGCTGTCTTTTCAAATCATAGACAGGTTGCATCTGCTTTGTAGTTAAGCCCACGTGCTTTTGTGTATTTTGGATTTTATCGGATGGTGTATTAGTTTCGTAACTATGTGCTTTTAAAATAGGACATTGTGTTTTCTCCATATTTCTTGTGGTGCATTTTTTTTGTTCGTACTGTCACCTAGTCATATTAATGGCAGTCATCATATGTTCTCTAATTGTTTCGTGGCATAGTATAATTCTTTATGTTGTTTCGGTTCGTCATAATTTTTGTTATAGAGACATCTTTTGAGTGTATTTCTGCTAATCTCTCTTTTTTGGTAGATAATTGAATCAAAAATGACAATGAGCGGGGTCGGAATATTATGTGAACGCTCATTACCGAGCCTCTTTGCTTGCTAAATCATATCGTAATAGATGAAGTTTTTCTTACGTGACTTCATGATCGTCAGGTACCAAAATGGAATTAATTTTTTTTAATTTTTCAACGAATGGTGAGAAAATGAAAAAATTCTGAAGTAACACTGATAACTAATGTTTCGGAAATCTTAAATTCAGCATGAAGTATAAGTTGATTCACTAATCCTGAAAATTTCCCAATTGAAATTGTCATACATTTTACAACTCAAAATATTTGGATTGTATTGGCGAGCTAGCTGTCTTTTTTTTAAGATCTGTTCACAAATTTGCGGCATTGTTAACGTCAGATAGAAGTCAAATTAGATTGCTAATTTTAATCACGCCGCACAAGTAAAGGGAGAAATAAAGCGAGGCAAAGTTTTTTTCAATTCAATTTTAATTAGAGTAAGAAGAAACAATTATTCGAACAACTTTTTTGTTTTGACAGCGAACTTCTTTTATGTGCGGCGATTTGATTTCTTTTTCCTATGTTTCATCTCTTAAGTTATACCATAATAATACATATTGGTTCTTATGGCGCTCATCTCTAATTGTTTAAAATCACCATGAGGCAGCTAAATTTTTTTTATACTTTGACGCTATTTGATGTCAAAAATTATATGACAGGTTTCACTGACAGGTCTCATTGGTTTTTATTGATATATAATTGAACCTAATTAATAGATAGAGTTCATGCCTATTGATAACAATGACTTTAACAATGTTCATTTTCTAATGTTTTATAGCTTTTATAGAATTAAGTTTAAGTAGGTTTTGTTGTTCTTTTCATGTGGCATCCTTTATTCCCCTTAGTGACAGGTCTCATAGGTTGCTAATTAGATCACACTTTAGCCAATTTTTTTAGTTTAGAACCATTGCTTATATGACTTTCACAATAATTGATTTCAGGAAAAACTCGAATTTTTGAGTTTTTTTTAGAGTTTTATTGTTAATTTTGTTGTCTTATCTCATTGTCTCGCTAATGGTTAATTTTATATGTTGTTCAAAAACCTTAAATCAATCGGAATAGTTGTTTTAGCTCCAAGCTTTTAGTTTTTATTACTTATACGCTTTTTAAAATTTATAACTTTTTCTTTTTTATTATGTTTCCGAATTTTTTAGTTTCCCCAGTAATTGTTGTACTTAATCCTCTCCGGTCAATAAATTTTCTTTAAAGAGCTATTTCATCGATTGCTAATAGATATTTTTTCCCAAAAAATTGCTTCCAGTTTTTTATGTTTCTTTCTGTGGTTTTTACTCAATCTATTCTCAAACTGTTTTTTTTTCGTTTTACCAGACAGTCTTATTAATGGACATTTTTCTGGTTTAAAAACAGGCAAATCTATTTAGCCGCTTGAGCCGATTGTAGCAGCTTCCATGGATTGGAAACTTTTTTATCAAATGGTTCAACTAGTTTTTTCAGTCTGGCATCCTTTAGTTGTCCTTCTCCGTGTCTTATCTCTTAGTCTCCAAACTCACAGTTATTATCGGCTATATGGAGCGGCATAGTTGTGGCCGATTTATTATATCCTTTTTTGAACAATTTTTATGGGTTTTTTCTTTTCGGAGTTTCTCTTACATCAACGTTACTGACTTTGAAAGATATTCTGATTTCTGCCGATCAATATCTTTGTTCGTTTTTGCCCATATAGATTATGTAACGTCTTCTTTTGATTTCGCTATAAAAATGTTATTAGCTTATTCATTTCTTCGGCTTTTAATTAAGGATTTATCTGCTATGTTCTTATTTTCCTCCTCTATTTGCTTGTTTTTTTTGTTCCGGCTCCATTTGTGGGGGGAACTATATGTTCAAATGGGTTTTTTTGATCACACAATTTTGACCGATCGATATATTCATCGTAGAGAAATGTGAGTGGTATCATTAAAAAGCTCGTCCAGCGTTTTTAAAGTCACCTAGAGACTAGTAACTTTTCATATCAAGGTCCTGTTAATGACAAACCTCATTTACAGTCAAATGAATCTCAATGAACAAAAAGTTCGTTTTCAGGTTGCAAAAAAATCGCTCATATTTTTTCTGGCTTCGACTCTGAGTTATCGCAACTTTAAATGAAATTTTGATTTTCTTTTTAATTTTTTAATTTTTTTGGAGTCCTCTGACATAGACCCGTTGATTAAAAAAGCAATAAAATTTGTAATGAGCATTAACTGAATCTATCTAATGCTATGAGTGGGCAGCTAATGGCAGTTAAGTATTTAAATATAATTCATCGAAAATTTTTTTGAACTTTAATTGATCTTAAACTTACTTTCTTGACCTGTAAGTCAGTTTCAGTAAAGGTAAGACCCTTTTTTGCTGCAACCAAAACGGTTCTGGTTAGTGATTTTATCTTCTACCTATTGGTTTTTTTACTTCAACGCCACAAATTTTCGTATTTTTTTTTTAAAATTATTTTTTTTCGTAATTTTTGTTTCTTTTAAAATCTTATAACAATACCATCAAAATTGATAGTTTATTGGCTTAGAGAAGACGTTCAAAAGATGATAGAAAAAGTTGCAAGAGAAAAACTTTTGTTTTAAAAGGCTTCGACAGTTTCTTCTCGCACTTTTCTAGTAAATTTTTGTTTTCTGCCTAAATTTGTTGTTGTTTTCATGGTCAATGATTTTTTTTTTCAATGCTTATTGATGAAGTACGAATGACAAAAAGTTTTGTTTTTTATGGAGACATAACTTAGCGTATAGAATGTCTTATGTAGAAAACTATTGAATGCAATGGCGTTGATACTAAGGGTTTTCTCACAAAAATCGTGGTTTTATTTTAATTGTACGTTTGTGTTGAATTATTAAAACAATACTGTTGAGAAAAGAAGAATCGTATTGCTGTAAAAAAATTAATTGAAATTAGAAAAGTTGTCACAGAAAAGCTCATTTTTGAATGCTTCTACATTTTTTTCGCTGACTTTTCACTTGAAAATTCTCTTTTTGCCTGTTTTTTTATTCTTTAGGTAGCCGCAAAATGCGGACTAGCCTCATAGGTTTGTAATTGAGGATTGAGTGAATGATGTTACCCAAAGCAGTCAATTTATAGCAAATAGTATTAAAGTTTATGATATACGTTTTGAAAGTATTCAAAATTTTCAGTTTTTGTGGTTCTTTTCATCTACTTGTAATTTTTTCTTATCATTGAGAGGTCCCATCCAGATCCCTAAATATCAAAAACTAACATGTCTACTTATACTATGTCGTAACTGATATTTTGTTTGTTGGATAGTATGCGCTTTCATAAAAGTTTTGAGAGTGGTGTATTTGTGTTTCGTTTTCTCTTCTTTTAGCACATTTGTGTTATAACTGATCTAATAATGATTCTCAAATGTGGTTCAAAAGCATTTATTTATTCTTTCAGTATAACTTTAGTTGATTTATTATAATTTAAAACTGAATTAAAAATAAATAACATTCAGATAATAGCTAATGATTTTAATGGCTTCAATAATTTGTGTTTTCGCAAACTGTTTGCAATTTTTTGAGGTTTTCTGCATCTTTAGTCTGCTCCTATTGCTTAGTTTAACCAAAAATAGGTTTTATTGGTTTCATAATGTTTTTTAAGTAAAACTATCAAAAACAATTTCGTTAAAAGCTAACGATTTTTATAACTTTTTAAAATTATTTGGTTAAATCAAAAAATTATTTTAAGTTAAATTTTCAAGTTTTGCCGCATTGTTTTTCTGTTTGACGACTTGTTACCTAATCTCATTTTTTAAAAAGTCTCATCTGCTCTGTACGTAGGAAAAAATAATTTGTGATTTTGTCCGATTGTATTTTGACTTTGTTACTAGGTGCTTTTAAGTTTAGATATTCAGTTTTTGCTGTAAAAAAGATTTTGTGCTTTTGCATGAATTGTTGTTTCTTTTTTCTTCTCGTAGTTGTATTACATTGGATCTTGTGAGCGCTGTAATGACATTGTGTAAATAAATAAGTAGCTTGGTCGGTTTTTTTTTTAAACTGAAACATCTATTTTTGATTATCTCTTCTTTTGGTTGACAATTAGGTCACAAATCTAGATGAGCTTTGGTCGGAAAATCATGTGGGAACGCACATTAACGGGCATCCTTGTTTAATTTTTTATCAATTATTGACGACCTGTCACATCTGAGTGATGTGTTTGTGTTGAATTAATAACATGTCCTGACATTCTGAAAAGCAATTTATTATTATTATTATTGTTATTATCATTGGTCCAAGTTGGAGTGGTATCTGATGAAAGATCTTTTTTGCGCCAGGGTTCCTCGTTATCTGTATGACCAACGCCAGAATGATTTTTTAAAATTTATGTGGTAATTGGATAATAATTGACGCGTTCTCTGATTATTTTTTCAACCGTCGAAGTCCGAGAACAATTTATTGGCGCCTTAAGGGCTTCACATCAAAAACGTCAATTGAAGTAATTTCAATGATTTACGTAGAACATCATTCTTAGATTCTCATTCGTACATGTAATTTGAAGTGCTTTTAGCAAGCTGACCACTTTACGAAAACAATCACCATACTTACGTTTCATATTTGCTGTCAAAAATTTAACACGCAAGCACATACAAAGGTGCAGTTATACTTTTGGCTTCTTATTGTTTATAGTTATTTTTGTCCACATTATGACAGAGCAAAATTTGAACGAATGTAGCACATTTTATTCAAACTTATCTGTAGTTTTCTCACGAATGGAGGGTAGTGATTTTACATGGTCTGAATTATTAAAAGATTCAGAATATTCTAGATTTGCTGAAGAATTTCCGAACATTTACACTAATCATTGGTTGCATAATGGTGAAGAAAGGTTCAAGAAGTTTCAGCTGCCCTATATGGAATGTCACAAGACCAAAATAGCAGAGAAGCTAGAGTTGAAAAAAGATGGTGTGTTTATTGATTCGACGGATAATGATCACACGATAGCAAAGGCTGTGAGGGACAAAGTCATTGAGTTTTTTTTAGAGTTTTATTGTTAATTTTGTTGTCTTATCTCATTGTCTCGCTAATGGTTAATTTTATATGTTGTTCAAAAACCTTAAATCAATCGGAATAGTTGTTTTAGCTCCAAGCTTTTAGTTTTTATTACTTATACGCTTTTTAAAATTTATAACTTTTTCTTTTTTATTATGTTTCCGAATTTTTTAGTTTCCCCAGTAATTGTTGTACTTAATCCTCTCCGGTCAATAAATTTTCTTTAAAGAGCTATTTCATCGATTGCTAATAGATATTTTTTCCCAAAAAATTGCTTCCAGTTTTTTATGTTTCTTTCTGTGGTTTTTACTCAATCTATTCTCAAACTGTTTTTTTTTCGTTTTACCAGACAGTCTTATTAATGGACATTTTTCTGGTTTAAAAACAGGCAAATCTATTTAGCCGCTTGAGCCGATTGTAGCAGCTTCCATGGATTGGAAACTTTTTTATCAAATGGTTCAACTAGTTTTTTCAGTCTGGCATCCTTTAGTTGTCCTTCTCCGTGTCTTATCTCTTAGTCTCCAAACTCACAGTTATTATCGGCTATATGGAGCGGCATATGTGGCCGATTTATTATATCCGGTTTTTGAACAAACTTTATGGGTTTTTTTCTTTTCGGAGTTTCTCTTACATTAACGCTACTGACTTTGAAAGATATTCTGATTTCTGCCGATCAATATCTTTGTTCGTTTTTGCCCATATAGATTATGTAACGTCTTCTTTTGATTTCGCTATAAAAATGTTATTAGCTTATTCATTTCTTCGGCTTTTAATTAAGGATTTATCTGCTATGTTCTTATTTTCCTCCTCTATTTGCTTGTTTTTTTTTGTTCCGGCTCCATTTGTGGGGGGAACTATATGTTCAAATGGGTTTTTTTGATCACAGAATTTTGACCGATCGATATATTCATCGTAGAGAAATGTGAGTGGTATCAATAAAAAGCTCGGCCAGCGTTTTTAAAGTCACCTAGAGACTAGTAACTTTTCATATCAAGGTCCTGTTAATGACAAACCTCATTTACAGTCAAATGAATCTCAATGAACAAAAAGTTCGTTTTCAGGTTGCAAAAAAATCGCTCATATTTTTTCTGGCTTCGACTCTGAGTTATCGCAACTTTAAATGAAATTTTGATTTTCTTTTTAATTTTTTAATTTTTTTGGAGTCCTCTGACATAGACCCGTTGATTAAAAAAGCAATAAAATTTGTAATGAGCATTAACTGAATCTATCTAATGCTATGAGTGGGCAGCTAATGGCAGTTAAGTATTTAAATATAATTCATCGAAAATTTTTTTGAACTTTAATTGATCTTAAACTTACTTTCTTGACCTGTAAGTCAGTTTCAGTAAAGGTAAGACCCTTTTTTGCTGCAACCAAAACGGTTCTGGTTAGTGATTTTATCTTCTACCTATTGGTTTTTTTACTTCAACGCCACAAATTTTCGTATTTTTTTTTAAAAAGTATTTTTTTCGTAATTTTTGTTTCTTTTAAAATCTTATAACAATACCCTCAAAATTGATAGTTTATTGGCTTAGAGAAGACGTTCAAAAGATGATAGAAAAAGTTGCAAGAGAAAAACTTTTGTTTTAAAAGGCTTCGACAGTTTCTTCTCGCACTTTTCTAGTAAATTTTTGTTTTCTGCCTAAATTTGTTGTTGTTTTCATGGTCAATGATTTTTTTTCAATGCTTATTGATGAAGTACGAATGACAGAAATTTTTGTTTTTCATGGAGACATAACTTAGCGTATAGAATGTCTTATGTAGAAAACTATTGAATGCAATGTCGTTGATACTAAGGGTTTTCTCACAAAAATCGTGGTTTTATTTTAATTGTACGTTTGTGTTGAATTTTTAAAATAATACTGTTAAGAAAAGAAGAATCGTATTGCTGTAAAAAAAATTAATTGAAATTAGAAAAGTTGTCACAGAAAAGCTCATTTTTGAATGGCTTCTACATTTTTTTCGCTGACTTTTCACTTGAAAATTCTCTTTTTGCCTGTTTTTTTATTCTTTAGGTAGCCGCAAAATGCGGAATAGCCTCATAGGTTTGTAATTGAGGATTGAGTGAATGATGTTACCCAAAGCAATTTATAGCAAATAGTATTAAAGTTTATGATATACGTTTTGAAAGTATTCAAAATTTTCAGTTTTTGTGGTTCTTTTCATCAACTTGTAATTTTTTCTCATCATTGAGAGGTCCCATCCAGATCCCTAAATATCAAAAACTAACATGTCTACTTATACTATGTCGTAACTGATATTTTGTTTGTTGGATAGTATGCGCTTTCATAAAAGTTTTAAGAGTGGTGTATTTGTGTTTCGTTTTCTCTTCTTTTAGCACATTTGTGTTATAACTGATCTAATAATGATTCTCAAATGTGTTTCAAAAGCATTTATTTATTCTTTCAGTATAACTTTAGTTGATTTATTATAATTTAAAACTGAATTAAAAATAAATAACATTCAGATAATAGCTAATGATTTTAATGGCTTCAATAATTTGTTTTTTCGCAAACTGTTTGCAATTTTTTGAGGTTTTCTGCATCTTTAGTCTGCTCCTATTGCTTAGTTTAACCAAAAACAGGTTTTATTGGTTTCATAATGACTTTTAAGTAAAACTATCAAAAACTATTTCGTTAAAAGCTAACGATTTTTATATAAGCTAACTTTTTAAAATTATTTGGTTAAATCAAAAAATTATTTTAAGTTAAATTTTCAAGTTTTGCCGCATTGTTTTTCTGTTTGACGACTTGTTACCTAATCTCATTTTTTAAAAAGTCTCATCTGCTCTGTACGTAGGAAAAAATAATTTGTGATTTTGTCCGATTGTATTTTGACTTTGTTACTAGGTGCTTTTAAGTTTAGATATTCAGTTTTTGCTGTAAAAAAGATTTTGTGCTTTTGCATGAATTGTTGTTTCTTTTTTCTTCTCGTAGTTGTATTACATTGGATCTTGTGAGCGCTGTAATGACATTGTGTAAATAAATAAGTAGCTTGGTCGGTTTTTTTTTTAAACTGAAACATCTATTTTTGATTATCTCTTCTTTTGGTTGACAATTAGGTCACAAATCTAGATGAGCTTTGGTCGGAAAATCATGTGGGAACGCACATTAACGGGCATCCTTGTTTAATTTTTTATCAATTATTGACGACCTGTCACATCTGAGTGATGTGTTTGTGTTGAATTAATAACATGTCCTGACATTCTGAAAAGCAATTTATTATTATTATTATTGTTATTATCATTGGTCCAAGTTGGAGTGGTATCTGATGAAAGATCTTTTTTGCGCCAGGGTTCCTCGTTATCTGTATGACCAACGCCAGAATGATTTTTTAAAATTTATGTGGTAATTGGATAATAATTGACGCGTTCTCTGATTATTTTTTCAACCGTCGAAGTCCGAGAACAATTTATTGGCGCCTTAAGGGCTTCACATCAAAAACGTCAATTGAAGTAATTTCAATGATTTACGTAGAACATCATTCTTAGATTCTCATTCGTACATGTAATTTGAAGTGCTTTTAGCAAGCTGACCACTTTACGAAAACAATCACCATACTTACGTTTCATATTTGCTGTCAAAAATCTAACACGCAAGCACATACCAAGGTGCAGTTATACTTTTGGCTTCTTATTGTTTATAGTTATTTTTGTCCACATTATGACAGAGCAAAATTTGAACGAATGTAGCACATTTTATTCAAACTTATCTGCAGTTTTCTCACAAATGGAGGGTAGTGATTTTACATGGTCTGAAATATTAAAAGATTCAGAATATTCTAGATTTGCTGAAGAATTTCCGAACATTTACACTAATCATTGGTTGCATAATGGTGAAGAAAGGTTCAAGAAGTTTCAGCTGCCCTATATGGAATGTCACGTGACCAAAATAGCAGAGAAGCTAGAGTTGAAAAAAGATGATGTGTTCATTGATTTGACGGATAATGATCACACGATAGCAAAGGCTGTGAGGGACAAAGTCATGGTAAGTAAACCAATTTAAAACTATGATGGAAATTTACCGTCCCATTTTCTATCAAGTTTAAGTTTTGTGATGGCCTACAAAGGGATGTAATAAAACGTAAAAATTGTCTTCTAAAAGCTGCCTCCTAAAAGCTGAGTTTGTGTAAAGTTCCGGAGAAAAGAATTGGAACTTTTGCCAGCTAATTTACTTTGACGTTTAATATAACTTGATTGAGTCGCTTATGCCAGAAGGTAGTCAGAGAAATACATTTTGTTATAAAAAAGAACAATTGGCATCTCAGGACCTGTGCTTAATTTTAAGGCAAATTCGTTACTAAATCCGAAGTTTTCAGAAAAATTCATCAGCTCTATATCATAGATTCTTGCAAGATTTTGATTTCGTCGATCACTAGGGTTGGCACTGAAATATTCTGGTTCCGAAATTCTCCAGGGTCTGATTAATAAATACTTTATTATGTCTCCGATATACGACCGAAAAGCATTGCAGCAATAATGATTGAGTCAAGAGAGCATTTAGCATTCATACTTCTAATAAGCCACAAACTGTACACAAAACAGGCAAATTTGCTAGATTTTGTCGGGATTTTTTGCGGACCTTGTTTTATAAGCAAGCGTGGAAAGCAGTGACAGTAAGTTCAAATTTGAAAAAACTTGAAATTATTTGTCCATAATATCGGTTTTTGAGCTATGATTAACGAAAACTGACAGCAAAGTGCCAATTAAGCAGAAATCAAAGTAAGTCTAATTCCTTTTTGATCATAGCCAAAAGTTCTTCATTTTGTTTGCTGATTGTGAGGCATATCGTTGGTTTAAACGTTCTTTTATTTTAGTAATTAATAAAACTTAGTTTCTGAACTATGTCCTAGATCTACACCATCAGGGACTCTAGATGTAGCTTAATTGAATGCAAAAAGACCATGAAAACTAGTGACGTAAATCATGGGCTAATATGACCAGGTATTGTCACACTTGGTCAAATCGGCCGAAACATAAACAAATGACTACAGTTATGAACGAAAATGAAAAACTGATCCATCCATAGCCCCACAATCATAGCCCAACAATTTGAAACAAAGACACAATTTGGACGATATTTACATTCACGACATTATACGAGCCAATCAAACTCAAACTAAATATTTGTTTGCTCTATTTTTGCTCTAATTTTGCTCCATTTAGCTCTGTGAGGTTGTCACTGGCTTTGATTTAGAGAAATCCAGATTAAATTTTGAACCTTTAAAGACAGCAGGTTTTTTCAGAGCATCCTTACAACCGTTCGCAACCATTCGGAACTTTAGCCGGATTCACATCACCTTTTCTTCGCATAATTTTGATTCGTTAAAGTTTCAACACTTTTGTTTCACCCAAAATCTTTTACACGGATCTCAGTAACAGGTGTGACACCAAAATTGAAGTATAGAAAACTGTAGAAAAAGTTAAATTAGTATAAGCTGAGAATCAGCCGGAAACTAAATTAATTTTTTCAGGTAAGAAAAGTTATATACCGTTTAGCAAAACATATGAAGTTGGTAGAGGAAAATTCAAGAGTTTTAAAAGTTGTTCAGTTGGCTCTTCCACAGAAAAAGATGGAAATTAACGTGTAAACAGAAATGTATAAACAAAGAAAAACCTGCCTCTATCGATAAATGACGGGCTAAATTTGCCACAGTATTCACTGTATTTTTATGAGGACAAATGTTAAAAAATTATGCTAAATAATAAAATTTCTTCAAACATTTCGAATTGATCCCTCAATCTCTGCGATCGCAGTGAAAAGAAACTGGCCACACTACTAAATGTTTCGATAAAGCTGACCCCTGAGAAAATTAAGGAAAAACCCAAAACAATGTTGGCTAAAAACAGATGCGACAAAAATTAATGCTATTATAACGCACAGTATAATGTACTGTGATAGTGTAGTGTTGAAATTTTTCTCTTGTGTAATGTAATCCCCTGTATCTGATTGTCTTTTAAAGATCTTTTCATTTTGGTGAAATCTCGCTAACTATGGCAAGATTAAATAGAAAAATTCAATCTGGTAACACAATTGATCAAGAATTCCATTGTTGTTTAAGACGCATTCCGAGACCCCTGACAGTTTTCCGTTCTTAAGCTAATCTGATTAATTGTTAAAAACTTGTTTTCTTGTAACAGGGTCAAGACTCTACCAAAGTGCTTGACTAACGACTGGCATTGATTTACGGAGAAAAGGAATTATAGAGATAGACTCAAGATCCGGAATCTTGGAACAATTATTTATAACTGACAAGCTGTGTATTGATGTGAGAGGGAAGTATTAATCAACGTTTCAATTTGCGGCAAGATTTGTTACAAATCAGTCGGTTTATATAGCATTATGATCCCGCAATCATAGTTTAATGGTTGTGACATTAAACTCGAACTGTAATTTTTAAATCAAAAATCGGAATTTATCGGAAGTCATTCTCGACTTCCTTCACCCCTCCTTTTGGGTTGGGTGTCACCTAAGAGAGCCGCGCAAAACCTAGCGTGTTTTGTTTTCCCTAACCCCTTGGTGAGGACATCTGCAATCATGAGGTCAGTTTGCAAGTATTTCAATTCTAGCTCTCCCCTTTCTACAAGCTCCCTTATGTTATGAAGTTTAAGTGCAAGAAGTTTTGTTTTTCCATAGTGAATGGACTACTGCGTGAGCGCTATGCCTGCCTGGTTGTCGAAAAAAATCTCAATAGGTTTTTGTACCTCGACGAGTAAGGCCTGAAGCAGATCTCTCAAGTGAATGACCTCCTTTGTTGCCTCTACTAAGGAATTCATTTCGGCTTCTGCCGTTGATGTAGCAGAACATCTTTGAACCTTTGTTGACCAGCTGACAACGGCTGAGCTACTACTAAGTATGAAACAATATCCTGAAGTGCTTTTCCTATGGTCTAAATTTCCTGCCCAATCGGCATCGGAGAAACACTCTAAGGTTTACTTATCTTCCCTCCTAAAAACTAAAATCTTTGACTTAGAACCTTTGAGGTATCTCAAAAATCTTTTTCCGGCTTTTCAGTGCTTTTCCCTTGGATTCTCAACAATAGAAGTTAAGAAATTTGCTGCAAAAGTAATGTCGGGTCTACTCGAGCAAGCTAAATAATTCAAGCAACCCACTAAATTTCTATAATCAAATTTTTTCATGCGCTCTTGCTCTTCACTCCCCTCCTGAGGGCAGTCTTCTCTTGTTAGTTTTATTTCTGCAACTGGTGTCTCCACTGATTTGCAACTTCCTAGTCCAAATCTCTGTAACTGCTTTTCAATATACACTTCTTGGTTGATTTCAATGGATTTTACTTTTTTCACAATTTTCATTCCAAAAAACCAACAAAGATCACTACAATCACTCATTTTGAAATCCTTAGACAGCTCACTCTCGAACCGAGATGAGAAGTTTTCCTGAAATTCACAGCTCATTATATCATATACCCACAAACACAATGCGCCTTGAAGTTGTCGTACTTTTTTCTTTATGGACAAACAATTATCATGAACCAAAGATTCAAAACCTTTAGCTACAAAAAAGTTACTGAATGTAAGATACCAATTCCTTCCTGACTGCTTAAGACCGTAAAGGTTTTCTTTTTAAACAAACAAGAGGTTTTCCTTTGTTGTCTAATACCTCAAAACCGTCTGTTTGTTTCATGTAAATTTCTTCAGCTATAGGTGCGTTAAGATATGCCATTTTTATATCCATTTGTCTTATTTTTGACCTTCTTTGGATAAACAAGCTCGAAAGTAAACGAATTGTTGATAACCTAGTCGTTGGTGAGTAAGCCTCATGAAAATCCTTCCCTAAGACTTGACTGTAACCTTTGGCCACGAACCTTTCTTTGAATCTACTTATCTCCCCCGTCGGACCATATTTAGCTCCAAAATGCCATCTACTTCCCGCTAATTTTGAACCTTAAGTTCACCGCTATCGTTTTCTATTCCTATCAGAAAAGATCTACTATCGAGTGCATGACCTAAGAAAATCTCCTTCTTCGCTTTTCTGTCTATTTTGTTTCTGAACTGCTTCTCTATGAAAGGGTAAGCAACACAACCAAACACTTTCATGAGACTAAGATTTGCTTTCTCACCATACATGGCTTCATGGGGGGTTTTCTTTATTGCCGAATGAGAGCAAAAATTTTTAAAACAAAATGCCGTGTTGAGCGAAGAAGTCCAATACTTTTTTTCTAAAGAAGCCTGATCTCCTAAACATCTAGCAGTTCCTACCATGACGTACCAAAGTTTTTCAACTTTACCATTTTCTTGTGGCGTGTACGCCACAGAATTTTCAAGCCTGATTCCTTTTAGCCGGTCAAAAGTTTTAAATTCGTTAGCTATGTACTCTTTTGCACCGTCTGATACTAAGGTTGAAATTTCTCCAAAGTCTCGTCCCTTGACTTCATAAAGTAAACCCTACAATATCTACTGACGCTATCAACAAATCCTATCGCGTACTTGTGGCCATCTACAGCCTCGGGTGTAATAGGCCCTAAGATGTCTGTGTACACAATGTCCAACACTGCTAGTGCTCTTGTTGTGCAATCTTCTGCTATTGGTTGTTTCTTAGCCTTATTCAACTCACAATTCTCACATAGATCTACCAAATTGTCGCTGATACGCATTCCTTCAGCGTGTTAAACTAGTTTGCTAAGGTCCGTAAAATTGTTATGACTCAATCTTTTGTGCCACATTTTTAAGCTACTGGACAGTAGGCAGTTTTCCTTGCAAATTTTATCATCTCACTAACCTCGTAAATGAAAAAATTTTTATCCTGCCTAAATAGGTACCCAACTCCGCTTTTGTCAATTATGCTTATTTCTGATCCTATCAAAATTTCAGCTCCCACTTCTCTAAATTTACTAATTGACACTAGACTGTGTTACATTTCAGGTATAAACAAGGCGTTCTCTAAGATAATTTTTCTGTTAACATGATTACTATCCTTAACTAAAAATGCAACTGTACCTCGACCACAAATCTCAGACTCTGTTTTGTTTGCGATCAGTACTTTGCCCGAGAAACTATCTTCGATATCGATAAACATTTCCCTGTTCTTTATCATGTGACTTGTTGCCCCCGAATATAGCACTACTCCTACTCCCTCATCATCAACTGGGCATAAAAAGAAACTGAAGTATTCTTCATCTTTAGCTAAAATCTGTTTCTCATTTCTTACGCTTCGCCTAGCATGACTTTCAAATTTTTTTCCTACACTCTGTAGCTATGTGTCCAATATTATTGCAATTGTAGCGCTGAATTACTTGGCTGGTACAAAGCTGTGGGCTATGAGGCTTCCGGTTATTATTTGAGTGACTGAATTTTGCAAAAATTCCTAGTTATTACAGTTATAGCACCTCTTCTGCTTTGTTATAAAGGCACTTTCACTTGCGTTTTTCCTATCACTCTCTATTCTTCGCTTCGTGTCGAAGTTGATCAGATCTCGCTTCAACTCATTAAGTGACTTATCATCACTACCGTATTTAAAAAGTGTGACAAAATTATCAAATTCGTTCGGAAGACCTTTCAGTAGAATTGATTTGAACAATTTTTCACTCAAACCCTCGTTGAATTGGTTAAGGTTATATTGTAGTTCCTCTGCTCTTGTTATATAATCGATTAGACTTTCGTCGTCTCTTTTAAAAAGGCTAGTGAGTTCGCTGACTAACTTTTGTAATCTAGGTCTCTCAAAGCTACGGAATCTCTCAGTTAACGCATCCCATGCTTGAGCCCCATCTCTTTTATATGGCCTGAGATAAAGTACTGACTGCTTGTCCAGCGCCGAAACAAGCTCATACCTTCTTTGCATTTGCTTCTCTTTAAAAATTTTTCTCCCTTTAGCTATAGCTGCGTCTTCCCGCTGAATCAGATACGTTCGTTCAGATACGTTCCTCTTTCCCGCTGAATCAGATACGTTCGTTCTTCTCACTCATCTCTTGTCTAACCAGTCTATCAATTCAAAACAAAAATCAGTCTCTCTAACCAATTTATCAATTCAAAACCTTTTCACTTGTTACTTTCATACAAAAACCAACTCTTAGGAGAACTCGGATTAAAAGGTCGGCAAACAAAAAGATCCTACATGCACACACTACCCTCTTGTCTATTTCATTACTGGTCACTAAGAAACGGCCAGGCCACGTCCTTACGAGGTTCGACTGTAAAAAGATCCTCTAGGTCGGGTGTTATCCTTAGCGGAACCCAGGTTGCAATACCTTCACAGACTCAAGGGCAGTCTCTACATGTATCGCCCCTTATTAGCATGGTTTTTTCTCTAGTTAGATCACTTTTCAATCAAATTCAACCATGTCTTTAGAGTGTTTAAGTTTTCCGCTGCTCTACACGTTTATTACAATGTTTTTAAATCAAAATCTGAACGATGTTCAGCAAATCTGCGTTTTTTCAAAAAATCGAACGGTGTTCGACTAGGTTTTGCTTTTTCGAAAAAAATGTCCGAACGGTGTCCGGAAAAACAAGCGCGTCACAACCAAAAAGCTACCTTTTAGGAAAGTAGTTTTTTACAAATTTAGAACAATTAATGTTTTCAATCTTGGTTTGGCACTTTGCCGGCACTCAAACAGAATCCTTCAAAATTAAGGCCTGGAACTTCACCCTGCTGATCCCTGCTAGCTACTCTTTTTGGACTCTCTTCTGCTCTCTCTTTTTGGCTTTTCGTCTCTTTGGCCCTTTCTTGTCACTTTGGCAGTGTCTTGTCTCTTTGCTGTTTTGTCTCTGTTTTTGTTCGGCCGCCTTGCAGAAAAAAATTTTGTTTGCAGCTGTGCGTTTGGCTGGGCACAGTAACCTGACAAGCTGTGTTTTGATGTGAGAGAGAAATATTATTCAACGTTACAATTGGCGGCAAGATTTGTTACAAATCAGTTGGTTTATATAGCATTATGTTCCCGCAATCATAGCTTAATGGTTGTGACATCAAACTCGAACTGTAACTTTTAAATCAAAAAACGGAAATTATCGGAGGTCATTCTTTACTTCCTTCAATAACAATAGGAAGAATCGTGCGAGTCTTTTTGTAGCACAGCATGTTCCAACATAATTTTAAAGTTTGCAAAAAATATTAACTTCTGCCAGAGCAACTTTTTGCACAGGAGACACCTACTTGTACTCTTTGAACCAAATGGTATGGCGTGTTTTTTCGGAAGATAAAACCAAAATTCCATTGCATAATCTAGAAAGATAATTGCAGTACAGTTTGAAAAACACATACACAGACAAAAACAAACGCTCACACCACACACATTGCGCACACAAAAAAATCACTCAATCACAAACCAACACAAAAGAAATATTTTTTTAAATTTTGTCTTTTTGGCGACTGATATTTACTCAAGGTTCGTCAGGGTAAATTAGGTCTTCTTCTTTAATTCTAAGTAAATAGGGGTGGACTGGTTGAGGCAATTGTATTGGTAATTGTAATTTTGGCAATAAACATTGAACTGAAATTTATTGAAATTTTGCGAAAATTTTTGTCATCTTGGATGTCTCATGAGCTTCATAAAAGTATTCATTAATTTAAATCTCGCAGATATTAGCTGCAAATTTTCGAAAACAGCAGTTGTTTTTGCACTAATCAAAGTCACTTTGTAAGAATGTAAGAAAAATTAAGTAATAATTCTAATTTTTTCTTACTTCTGACAGTTTTTGCACTGAGCCTCTATTTGTCTCAAATACTTAAAGAAAATACTTCTCTCACTTAAACTCATTTTCTTTCTCTCTTTAATCGACACATGCCAAACCAGAACAAATGCGAGTACCCACACATCCACCAACACAAGCGCGCAGGCGCACACAAAAATGCAGGCACAAACAAACACAAAAAAACACCGACACATAAATTTTCTGTATTTTTTGCAAGTGATCTTGACCAATTGTTTGCATAGTCCATTTAAGTCCTGTTAATTTAATCCGGAAGATTAGGTTTCAACTTCTTGAGACAGTTGTGTCAGTTAATGCAAGTTGGCACTAAAATTTGAAATAAAATTTTTAGAACCCTCTCCCCCTAAAATTTGAATTTTTGATATTTCATTAGCATAATAGGCCGACCCATTTTTTCGAATTCTTGTAGAAGCGCAACCGGCTCCAATATGTAAACACACATTTGGTTTTGAAATTGTTTAAAACCGCAGTTTGTGCCAAATAAAATGTATTTTTTCTAATTTTTGATACTTCTAACCGATGTTGTACTCTGCTTCATTTTATGACTATATGTAAGGGAATGTTAAAGACTGTCTCTAGAAATTCTTATATACTAATATTGAAAAAATGTTCCAGTAAATTTTGACGTTTCGCTATCTTCATTCTTTGGAGTACTTTTGAAGAAGGAAACTATAGAGAATTTCTATGACCAGCTCAAATAAGTAAACGCAAGTTTGGTCTTGAGGTTTTTTAAAACCGCAATTTGTACCAAATATTAATAATTTTTCTAAGTTTTTAGACTTCTGACAGCTTTACTCTGCTTCTTTTTATATCTATTTGTAAGAGAATGTTAAAGACTGTGTCTAAAGGTTCTTATATAGTAGTATTGAAGAATTTTGTCCAGCAAATTTAACGTTAAAATTAACGTTAACTGCTATTTTCACTCTTCGGGGTACTTTTGAAGAAAGAAAATTTTCAAAATTCCTATTAATGAAAGAAAAGATATTTTTTTTCATCTTTCAAAAACACTCTTTTTTCTCATATAAGGTCTTTTTAAAGCGTTCGATAAGTTAGTTTTTTATTTGACAACAACGCAGGAACGCCCATAATCTGGAAATGAACAAATCGAAGAGCAAATTCAAAACAAATTGGGAATTGACGAATAATTTACTTCAAATTTTTAAAATTATGTTTATTTTTGGAAAGTTCTCAAACTGCTGATCAAAAACTCTAAACCTGGAAAATTTTTCATACTGCATTATACTGTGACAGGTTAGGTTGAACGATACGATCTGTCCACATAAGGAATAGAAATTATAAGGATATCAAAGAAGTATTGCATCACCAGTTCTCAATAATTTGGTTGATTTTATGTGACTCCATCAAACTGTTTTTTTATGTAGGCTTGGTTCCAAAAATCTTAAAATGGCTAATTTTGACGAAAAAAAGTACTGTATGTAAAATAAACCCTGAAATTTAGAAAGGAACACATTTTTTTGCATTTAGTTTAACAATGTCAAATATGATGTTTTAGTTTTTCGAGGGCTCTTAGTTTCCTGAAGTCCCATAATTTCCAGAAAATTTTTACAAAACAGAAACATATCTTTTTACAAAGGTTGTTAATAGGAAGAAAACTGGAGATGGAAAACAAACTTGTACAGATTATTTTTGAAAAAAAAACAGCATGATAATCATTTCTCGAAGACTTTGGTCAAATTTTTGAAATTGTTAACATTTAGGCTTGAAACAGTGAAATATTACTCTTAACAAAGAAAACTTTTTTTTACTTAGTGAAGTTTATTACAAATTTCTCACCCTGTAATAACACTCCCCCCAGGAGAATTTTTTTTTTGTTTTCGACGAAATACGAAGTATTTCCCCTTTCTGAATTAGGATAATTTTCTGATATATTTTTAAATAAATCAAAACCAGATCCAAGCGATACAAAATCGTGCTTCTATTTATTTCTATGACTCGTAAACAAAAAAAAATGCAAATTTGACTGAAGAAGCAAAACCAGCTTCGCATATATATATATCTATATATATATATATATATATATATATATATATGTATATATAATATATATATATATATATATATATTATATATATATATATTATATATATATATATATGTGTGTGTGTGTGTGTACTGCCTTAGCATGAAAATAGTTGGATCCATTATTTAAATCATTTTCAGAGCCCGATCACGTTTGGAACACGTATTTAGAGTCAGTGTTTTTTAATTAAATTACTCATTATTTGTCTTGATTGTTCAGAGAATAATCTTCATAATAAGTGTTGTTCCTTAGCTCCGGCACTACACAATCGCTCAAACCAGAAAACTATTTGCTGTCATGTACTCACATTGGTCGCTTGTTGTTCACGGCTTCAATTTTGGTCCGTGACTTGTTAGAGTGTTGCTGATGCGTCCAGCCAAAGTACTAGATCTCTTCTTCTGTTTAGTCAGCTGCTTCTTTCAATCTAATGGAGAATGTTTTTCGATCGGCAGGGACGTTATCTTAAGTCTAATTTTTTTCCTGTAATTCAACTGCAGTGATTAGTAGAG
>NW_027452987.1:0-10000 GCF_964194025.1 Convolutriloba macropyga
CTAGCTCAAGCTCAAGCTCAAGCTAGCTAGCTCAAGCCCAAGCTCAAGCTAGCTAGCTAGCTCAAGCTCAAGCTAGCTAGCTCAAGCTCAAGCTCAAGCTCAAGCTAGCTAGCTAGCTACTCAAGCTCAAGCTCAAGCTAGCTAGCTAGCTCAAGCTCAAGCTAGCTAGCTCAAGCTCAAGCTAGCTAGCTAGCTCAAGTTCAAGCTAGCTAGCTAGCTCAAGCTCAAGCTAGCTAGCTAGCTCAAGCTCAAGCTAGCTAGCTCAAGCTCAAGCTAGCTAGCTCAAGCTCAAGCTAGCTAGCTAGCTCAAGCTCAAGCTCAAGCTAGCTAGCTCAAGCTCAAGCTCAAGCTAGCTAGCTAGCTCAAGCTCAAGCTAGCTAGCTAGCTCAAGCTCAAGCTAGCTAGCTAGCTCAAGTTCAAGCTAGCTAGCTAGCTCAAGCTCAAGCTAGCTAGCTCAAGCTCAAGCTAGCTAGCTCAAACTCAAGCTAGCTAGCTAGCTCAAGTTCAAGCTAGCTAGCTAGCTCAAGCTCAAGCTAGCTAGCTAGCTCAAGCTCAAGCTAGCTAGCTCAAGCTCAAGCTAGCTAGCTCAAGCTCAAGCTAGCTAGCTAGCTCAAGCTCAAGCTCAAGCTAGCTAGCTCAAGCTCAAGCTCAAGCTAGCTAGCTAGCTCAAGCTCAAGCTAGCTAGCTAGCTCAAGCTCAAGCTAGCTAGCTAGCTCAAGTTCAAGCTAGCTAGCTAGGTCAAGCTCAAGCTAGCTAGCTCAAGCTCAAGCTAGCTAGCTCAAGCTCAAGCCAGCTAGCTCAAGCTCAAGCTCAAGCTAGCTAGCTAGCTCAAGCACAAGCTTGCTAGCTAGCTCAAGCTCAAGCTAGCTAGCTCAAGCTCAAGCTAGCTAGCTCAAGCTCAAGCTAGCTAGCTCAAGCTCAAGCTCAAGCTAGCTAGCTAGCTCAAGCACAAGCTTGCTAGCTAGCTCAAGCTCAAGCTAGCTAGCTCAAGCTCAAGCTAGCTAGCTCAAGCTCAAGCTAGCTAGCTAGCTCAAGCTCAAGCTCAAGCTAGCTAGCTCAAGCTCAAGCTCAAGCTAGCTAGCTAGCTCAAGCTCAAGCTAGCTAGCTAGCTCAAGCTCAAGCTAGCTAGCTAGCTCAAGCTCAAGCTAGCTAGCTCAAGCTCAAGCTCAAGCTAGCTAGCTAGCTCAAGCTAGCTAGCTAGCTCAAGCTCAAGCTAGCTAGCTAGCTCAAGTTCAAGCTAGCTAGCTAGCTCAAGCTCAAGCTAGCTAGCTAGCTCAAGCTCAAGCTAGCTAGCTCAAGCTCAAGCTAGCTAGCTCAAGCTCAAGCTAGCTAGCTAGCTCAAGCTCAAGCTCAAGCTAGCTAGCTCAAGCTCAAGCTCAAGCTAGCTAGCTAGCTCAAGCTCAAGCTAGCTAGCTAGCTCAAGCTCAAGCTAGCTAGCTAGCTCAAGTTCAAGCTAGCTAGCTAGCTCAAGCTCAAGCTAGCTAGCTCAAGCTCAAGCTAGCTAGCTCAAGCTCAAGCCAGCTAGCTCAAGCTCAAGCTCAAGCTAGCTAGCTAGCTCAAGCTCAAGCTCAAGCTAGCTAGCTAGCTCAAGTTCAAGCTAGCTAGCTAGCTCAAGCTCAAGCTAGCTAGCTCAAGCTCAAGCTAGCTAGCTCAAGCTCAAGCCAGCTAGCTCAAGCTCAATCTCAAGCTAGCTAGCTAGCTCAAGCTCAAGCTAGCTAGCTCAAGCTCAAGCTAGCTAGCTAGCTAGCTCAAGCTCAAGCTCAAGCTAGCTAGCTCAAGCTCAAGCTCAAGCTAGCTAGCTCAAGCTCAAGCTCAAGCTAGCTAGCTCAAGCTCAAGCTCAAGCTAGCTAGCTCAAGCTCAAGCTCAAGCTAGCTAGCTAGCTCAAGCTCAAGCTAGCTAGCTCAAGCTCAAGCTCAAGCTCAAGCTAGCTAGCTAGCTAGCTCAAGCTCAAGCTCAAGCTAGCTAGCTAGCTCAAGCTCAAGCTAGCTAGCTCAAGCTCAAGCCAGCTAGCTCAAGCTCAAGCTCAAGCTAGCTAGCTAGCTCAAGCTCAAGCTAGCTAGCTCAAGCTCAAGCCAGCTAGCTCAAGCTCAAGCTCAAGCTCAAGCTAGCTAGCTAGCTCAAGCTCAAGCTAGATAGCTAGCTCAAGCTAGCTAGCTAGCTCAAGCTCAAGCTCAAGCTAGCTAGCTAGCTAGCTCAAGCTCAAGCTAGCTAGCTCAAGCTCAAGCCAGCTAGCTCAAGCTCAAGCTCAAGCTAGCTAGCTAGCTCAAGCTCAAGCTAGCTAGCTCAAGCTCAAGCTCAAGCGAGCTAGCTAGCTCAAGCTCAAGCTAGCTAGCTAGCTCAAGCTCAAGCTAGCTAACTCAAGCTAACTCAGCTAGCTCAAGCTAACTCAAGCTAGCTAAAGCTAACTCAAGCTAACTCAAGCTAACTCAAGCTAACTCAAGCTAGCTAAAGCTAACTCAAGCTAACTCAAGCTAACCCGAGCTAACTCAAGCTAGCTCAAGCTAACCCAAGCTAGCTAAAGCTAACTCAAGCTAACTCAAGCTAATTCAAGCTAACTCAAGCTAACTCAAGCTAACTCAAGCTAACTCAAGCTAGCTAAAGCTAACTCAAGCTAACTCAAGCTAACTCAAGCTAACCCGAGCTAACTCAAGCTAACTGAAGGTAGCTAAAGCTAGTTCAAGCTAACTCAAGCTAGCTAAAGCTAAGACAAGCTAACTCAAGCTAACTCAAGCTAACTCAAGCTAACTCAAGCTAACTCAAGCTAGTTCAAGCTAACTCAAGCTAACTCAAGCTAACTCAAGCTAGCTAAAGCTAACTCAAGCTAACTCAAGCTAACTCAAGCTAACCCGAGCTAACTCAAGCTAACTCAAGGTAGCTAAAGCTAGTTCAAGCTAACTCAAGCTAGCTAAAGCTAAGACAAGCTAACTCAAGCTAACTCAAGCTAACTCAAGCTAACTCAAGCTAACTCAAGCTAGTTCAAGCTAACTCAAGCTAGCTAAAGCTAACTCAAGCTAACTCAAGCTAACTCAAGCTAGCTCAAGCTAACTCAAGCTAGTTCAAGCTAACTCAAGCTAGCTAAAGCTAACTCAAGCTAACTCAAGCTAACTCAAGCTAACTCAAGCTAGCTAAAGCTAACTCAAGCTAACTCAAGCTAACCCGAGCTAACTCAAGCTAGCTCAAGCTAACCCAAGCTAGCTAAAGCTAACTCAAGCTAACTCAAGCTAATTCAAGCTAACTCAAGCTAACTCAAGCTAACTCAAGCTAACTCAAGCTAGCTAAAGCTAACTCAAGCTAACTCAAGCTAACTCAAGCTAACCCGAGCTAACTCAAGCTAACTCAAGGTAGCTAAAGCTAGTTCAAGCTAACTCAAGCTAGCTAAAGCTAAGACAAGCTAACTCAAGCTAACTCAAGCTAACTCAAGCTAACTCAAGCTAACTCAAGCTAACTCAAGCTAGCTAAAGCTAACTCAAGCTAACTCAAGCTAACTCAAGCTAACCCGAGCTAACTCAAGCTAACTCAAGGTAGCTAAAGCTAGTTCAAGCTAACTCAAGCTAGCTAAAGCTAAGACAAGCTAACTCAAGCTAACTCAAGCTAACTCAAGCTAACTCAAGCTAACTAAAGCTAGTTCAAGCTAACTCAAGCTAGCTAAAGCTAACTCAAGCTAACTCAAGCTAACTCAAGCTAGCTCAAGCTAACTCAAGCTAGTTCAAGCTAACTCAAGCTAGCTAAAGCTAACTCAAGCTAACTCAAGCTAACTCAAGCTAACTCAAGCTAGCTAAAGCTAACTCAAGCTAACTCAAGCTAACCCGAGCTAACTCAAGCTAGCTCAAGCTAACCCAAGCTAGCTAAAGCTAACTCAAGCTAACTCAAGCTAATTCAAGCTAACTCAAGCTAACTCAAGCTAACTCAAGCTAACTCAAGCTAGCTAAAGCTAACTCAAGCTAACTCAAGCTAACTCAAGCTAACCCGAGCTAACTCAAGCTAACTCAAGGTAGCTAAAGCTAGTTCAAGCTAACTCAAGCTAGCTAAAGCTAAGACAAGCTAACTCAAGCTAACTCAAGCTAACTCAAGCTAACTCAAGCTAACTCAAGCTAACTCAAGCTAGTTCAAGCTAACTCAAGCTAACTCAAGCTAACTCAAGCTAGCTAAAGCTAACTCAAGCTAACTCAAGCTAACTCAAGCTAACCCGAGCTAACTCAAGCTAACTCAAGGTAGCTAAAGCTAGTTCAAGCTAGCTCAAGCTAGCTAAAGCTAAGACAAGCTAACTCAAGCTAACTCAAGCTAACTCAAGCTAACTCAAGCTAGTTCAAGCTAACTCAAGCTAGCTAAAGCTAGTTCAAGCTAACTCAAGCTAGCTAAAGCTAAGACAAGCTAACTCAAGCTAACTCAAGCTAACTCAAGCTAACTCAAGCTAACTAAAGCTAGTTCAAGCTAACTCAAGCTAGCTAAAGCTAACTCAAGCTAACTCAAGCTAACTCAAGCTAGCTCAAGCTAACTCAAGCTAGTTCAAGCTAACTCAAGCTAGCTAAAGCTAACTCAAGCTAACTCAAGCTAACTCAAGCTAACTCAAGCTAGCTAAAGCTAACTCAAGCTAACTCAAGCTAACCCGAGCTAACTCAAGCTAGCTCAAGCTAACCCAAGCTAGCTAAAGCTAACTCAAGCTAACTCAAGCTAACTAAAGCTAGTTCAAGCTAACTCAAGCTAGCTAAAGCTAACTCAAGCTAACTCAAGCTAACTCAAGCTAGCTCAAGCTAACTCAAGCTAGTTCAAGCTAACTCAAGCTAGCTAAAGCTAACTCAAGCTAACTCAAGCTAACTCAAGCTAACTCAAGCTAGCTAAAGCTAACTCAAGCTAACTCAAGCTAACCCGAGCTAACTCAAGCTAGCTCAAGCTAACCCAAGCTAGCTAAAGCTAACTCAAGCTAACTCAAGCTAATTCAAGCTAACTCAAGCTAACTCAAGCTAACTCAAGCTAACTCAAGCTAGCTAAAGCTAACTCAAGCTAACTCAAGCTAACTCAAGCTAACCCGAGCTAACTCAAGCTAACTCAAGGTAGCTAAAGCTAGTTCAAGCTAACTCAAGCTAGCTAAAGCTAAGACAAGCTAACTCAAGCTAACTCAAGCTAACTCAAGCTAACTCAAGCTAACTCAAGCTAACTCAAGCTAGCTAAAGCTAACTCAAGCTAACTCAAGCTAACTCAAGCTAACCCGAGCTAACTCAAGCTAACTCAAGGTAGCTAAAGCTAGTTCAAGCTAACTCAAGCTAGCTAAAGCTAAGACAAGCTAACTCAAGCTAACTCAAGCTAACTCAAGCTAACTCAAGCTAACTAAAGCTAGTTCAAGCTAACTCAAGCTAGCTAAAGCTAACTCAAGCTAACTCAAGCTAACTCAAGCTAGCTCAAGCTAACTCAAGCTAGTTCAAGCTAACTCAAGCTAGCTAAAGCTAACTCAAGCTAACTCAAGCTAACTCAAGCTAACTCAAGCTAGCTAAAGCTAACTCAAGCTAACTCAAGCTAACCCGAGCTAACTCAAGCTAGCTCAAGCTAACCCAAGCTAGCTAAAGCTAACTCAAGCTAACTCAAGCTAATTCAAGCTAACTCAAGCTAACTCAAGCTAACTCAAGCTAACTCAAGCTAGCTAAAGCTAACTCAAGCTAACTCAAGCTAACTCAAGCTAACCCGAGCTAACTCAAGCTAACTCAAGGTAGCTAAAGCTAGTTCAAGCTAACTCAAGCTAGCTAAAGCTAAGACAAGCTAACTCAAGCTAACTCAAGCTAACTCAAGCTAACTCAAGCTAACTCAAGCTAACTCAAGCTAGTTCAAGCTAACTCAAGCTAACTCAAGCTAACTCAAGCTAGCTAAAGCTAACTCAAGCTAACTCAAGCTAACTCAAGCTAACCCGAGCTAACTCAAGCTAACTCAAGGTAGCTAAAGCTAGTTCAAGCTAGCTCAAGCTAGCTAAAGCTAAGACAAGCTAACTCAAGCTAACTCAAGCTAACTCAAGCTAACTCAAGCTAGTTCAAGCTAACTCAAGCTAGCTAAAGCTAACTCAAGCTAACTCAAGCTAACTCAAGCTAGCTCAAGCTAACTCAAGCTAGTTCAAGCTAACTCAAGCTAGCTAAAGCTAACTCAAGCTAACTCAAGCTAACTCAAGCTAGCTCAAGCTAACTCAAGCTAACTCAAGCTAACTCAAGCTAACCCGAGCTAACTCAAGCTAACTCAAGGTAGCTAAAGCTAGTTCAAGCTAGCTCAAGCTAGCTAAAGCTAAGACAAGCTAACTCAAGCTAACTCAAGCTAACTCAAGCTAACTCAAGCTAGTTCAAGCTAACTCAAGCTAGCTAAAGCTAACTCAAGCTAACTCAAGCTAACTCAAGCTAGCTCAAGCTAACTCAAGCTAGTTCAAGCTAACTCAAGCTAGCTAAAGCTAACTCAAGCTAACTCAAGCTAACTCAAGCTAGCTCAAGCTAACTCAAGCTAGTTCAAGCTAACTCAAGCTAGCTAAAGCTAACTCAAGCTAACTCAAGCTAACTCAAGCTAACTCAAGCTAGCTAAAGCTAACTCAAGCTAACTCAAGCTAACCCGAGCTAACTCAAGCTAGCTCAAGCTAACCCAAGCTAGCTAAAGCTAACTCAAGCTAACTCAAGCTAATTCAAGCTAACTCAAGCTAACTCAAGCTAACTCAAGCTAACTCAAGCTAGCTAAAGCTAACTCAAGCTAACTCAAGCTAACTCAAGCTAACCCGAGCTAACTCAAGCTAACTCAAGGTAGCTAAAGCTAGTTCAAGCTAACTCAAGCTAGCTAAAGCTAAGACAAGCTAACTCAAGCTAACTCAAGCTAACTCAAGCTAACTCAAGCTAACTCAAGCTAGTTCAAGCTAACTCAAGCTAACTCAAGCTAACTCAAGCTAGCTAAAGCTAACTCAAGCTAACTCAAGCTAACTCAAGCTAACCCGAGCTAACTCAAGCTAACTCAAGGTAGCTAAAGCTAGTTCAAGCTAGCTCAAGCTAGCTAAAGCTAAGACAAGCTAACTCAAGCTAACTCAAGCTAACTCAAGCTAGTTCAAGCTAACTCAAGCTAGCTAAAGCTAACTCAAGCTAACTCAAGCTAACTCAAGCTAGCTCAAGCTAACTCAAGCTAGTTCAAGCTAACTCAAGCTAGCTAAAGCTAACTCAAGCTAACTCAAGCTAACTCAAGCTAACTCAAGCTAGCTAAAGCTAACTCAAGCTAACTCAAGCTAACCCGAGCTAACTCAAGCTAGCTCAAGCTAACCCAAGCTAGCTAAAGCTAACTCAAGCTAACTCAAGCTAATTCAAGCTAACTCAAGCTAACTCAAGCTAACTCAAGCTAACTCAAGCTAGCTAAAGCTAACTCAAGCTAACTCAAGCTAACTCAAGCTAA
This sequence comes from Convolutriloba macropyga, assembly GCF_964194025.1. Lineage (NCBI taxonomy): Eukaryota > Metazoa > Xenacoelomorpha > Acoela > Convolutidae > Convolutriloba > Convolutriloba macropyga. The sequence goes on from NW_027452987.1 coordinate 7,397, forward strand.
CCCGAGCTAACTCAAGCTAACTCAAGGTAGCTAAAGCTAGTTCAAGCTAACTCAAGCTAGCTAAAGCTAAGACAAGCTAACTCAAGCTAACTCAAGCTAACTCAAGCTAACTCAAGCTAACTCAAGCTAACTCAAGCTAGTTCAAGCTAACTCAAGCTAACTCAAGCTAACTCAAGCTAGCTAAAGCTAACTCAAGCTAACTCAAGCTAACTCAAGCTAACCCGAGCTAACTCAAGCTAACTCAAGGTAGCTAAAGCTAGTTCAAGCTAACTCAAGCTAGCTAAAGCTAAGACAAGCTAACTCAAGCTAACTCAAGCTAACTCAAGCTAACTCAAGCTAACTAAAGCTAGTTCAAGCTAACTCAAGCTAGCTAAAGCTAACTCAAGCTAACTCAAGCTAACTCAAGCTAGCTCAAGCTAACTCAAGCTAGTTCAAGCTAACTCAAGCTAGCTAAAGCTAACTCAAGCTAACTCAAGCTAACTCAAGCTAACTCAAGCTAGCTAAAGCTAACTCAAGCTAACTCAAGCTAACCCGAGCTAACTCAAGCTAGCTCAAGCTAACCCAAGCTAGCTAAAGCTAACTCAAGCTAACTCAAGCTAATTCAAGCTAACTCAAGCTAACTCAAGCTAACTCAAGCTAACTCAAGCTAGCTAAAGCTAACTCAAGCTAACTCAAGCTAACTCAAGCTAACCCGAGCTAACTCAAGCTAACTCAAGGTAGCTAAAGCTAGTTCAAGCTAACTCAAGCTAGCTAAAGCTAAGACAAGCTAACTCAAGCTAACTCAAGCTAACTCAAGCTAACTCAAGCTAACTCAAGCTAACTCAAGCTAGTTCAAGCTAACTCAAGCTAACTCAAGCTAACTCAAGCTAGCTAAAGCTAACTCAAGCTAACTCAAGCTAACTCAAGCTAACCCGAGCTAACTCAAGCTAACTCAAGGTAGCTAAAGCTAGTTCAAGCTAACTCAAGCTAGCTAAAGCTAAGACAAGCTAACTCAAGCTAACTCAAGCTAACTCAAGCTAACTCAAGCTAACTAAAGCTAGTTCAAGCTAACTCAAGCTAGCTAAAGCTAACTCAAGCTAACTCAAGCTAACTCAAGCTAGCTCAAGCTAACTCAAGCTAGTTCAAGCTAACTCAAGCTAGCTAAAGCTAACTCAAGCTAACTCAAGCTAACTCAAGCTAACTCAAGCTAGCTAAAGCTAACTCAAGCTAACTCAAGCTAACCCGAGCTAACTCAAGCTAGCTCAAGCTAACCCAAGCTAGCTAAAGCTAACTCAAGCTAACTCAAGCTAATTCAAGCTAACTCAAGCTAACTCAAGCTAACTCAAGCTAACTCAAGCTAGCTAAAGCTAACTCAAGCTAACTCAAGCTAACTCAAGCTAACCCGAGCTAACTCAAGCTAACTCAAGGTAGCTAAAGCTAGTTCAAGCTAACTCAAGCTAGCTAAAGCTAAGACAAGCTAACTCAAGCTAACTCAAGCTAACTCAAGCTAACTCAAGCTAACTCAAGCTAGTTCAAGCTAACTTAATGAAGTTAACCCAAGCTAACTTGGGTTAATGAAGTCAAACTCAAGCTAACCCGAGCTAACTCAAGCTAACTCAAGCTAATTCAAGCTAACTCAAGCTAACTCAAGCTAATTCAAGCTAACTCAAGCTAATTCAAGCTAACTCAAGCTAGCTCAAGCTAACTCAAGCTAACCCAAGCTAACTTAAGCTAGCTTAAGCTAATTAAAGCTAATTAAAGCTAACTCAAGCTAACCCAAGCTAACTTAAGCTAGCTCTAGCTGGCTGCCACTGTTAGGCCATTTGGGAGCGCTTTTCTCGCACTCTGATTGGCTGCCACTGTTAGGCCATTTGGGAGCGCTTTTCTCGCACTCTGATTGGCTGCCACTGTTAGGCCATTTGGGAGCGCTTTTCTCGCACTCTGATTGGCTGCCACTGTTAGGCCATTTGGGAGCGCTTTTCTCGCACTCTGATTGGCTGCCACTGTTAGGCCATTTGGGAGCGCTTTTCTCGCACTCTGATTGGCTGCCACTGTTAGGCCATTTGGGAGCGCTTTTCTCGCACTCTGATTGGCTGCCACTGTTAGGCCATTTGGGAGCGCTTTTCTCGCACTCTGATTGGCTGCCACTGTTAGGCCATTTGGGAGCGCTTTTCTCGCACTCTGATTGGCTGCCACTGTTAGGCCATTTGGGAGCGCTTTTCTCGCACTCTGATTGGCTGCCACTGTTAGGCCATTTGGGAGCGCTTTTCTCGCACTCTGATTGGCTGCCACTGTTAGGCCATTTGGGAGCGCTTTTCTCGCACTCTGATTGGCTGCCACTGTTAGGCCATTTGGGAGCGCTTTTCTCGCACTCTGATTGGCTGCCACTGTTAGGCCATTTGGGAGCGCTTTTCTCGCACTCTGATTGGCTGCCACTGTTAGGCCATTTGGGAGCGCTTTTCTCGCACTCTGATTGGCTGCCACTGTTAGGCCATTTGGGAGCGCTTTTCTCGCACTCTGATTGGCTGCCACTGTTAGGCCATTTGGGAGCGCTTTTCTCGCACTCTGATTGGCTGCCACTGTTAGGCCATTTGGGAGCGCTTTTCTCGCACTCTGATTGGCTGC
>NW_027452987.1:15000-23476 GCF_964194025.1 Convolutriloba macropyga
ACGACTTTCACATGTTGATGTTTCGGCTTGCGCTTAGCCTACTATAAGCAACATAATACTAGTCATATCATAGAGCGTGATCAGCTTGTGACGTTCTCATGATGAAGTTTCACCAACAGTGTCTCACTTCGAGCTTAAATCCAGCTACTAGTAACTACACAGTACTGACTGCAACGATAACTTTTATCTATACCTTTCACATGCTGCGCTTTCGGCCAGGGCCTACTAACGTCAACATAATACTCGATATAAACTTTTGTTCATGATGCAGCTTCCCCATGCAGAAGTTTCGCCTTCAAATGCTCTCTTGGCCATATGACGTAAGAAAAGGTTACTAGTAACATCACAGTACTAGCCACAGTTTGATTGCAAAATTCTACGACTTTCACATGTTGATGTTTCGGCTTGCGCTTAGCCTACTAGAAGCAACATAATACTAGTCATATCATAGAGCGTGATCAGCTTGTGACGTTCTCATGATGAAGTTTCACCAACAGTGTCTCATTTCGAGCTTAAATCCAGCTACTAGTAACTACACAGTACTGACTGCAACGCTAACTTTTATCTATACCTTTCACATGCTGCGCTTTCGGCCAGGGCCTACTAACGTCAACATAATACTCGATATAAACTTTTGTTCATGATGCAGCTTCCCCATGCAGAAGTTTCGCCTTCAAATGCTCTCTTGGCCATATGACGTAACACAAGGTTACTAGTAACATCACAGTACTAGCCACAATTTGATCGCAAAATTCTACGACTTTCACATGTTGATGTTTCGGCTTGCGCTTAGCCTACTATAAGCAACATAATACTAGTCATATCATAGAGCGTGATCAGCTTGTGACGTTCTCATGATGAAGTTTCACCAACAGTGTCTCACTTCGAGCTTAAATCCAGCTACTAGTAACTACACAGTACTGACTGCAACGATAACTTTTATCTATACCTTTCACATGCTGCGCTTTCGGCCAGGGCCTACTAACGTCAACATAATACTCGATATAAACTTTTGTTCATGATGCAGCTTCCCCATGCAGAAGTTTCGCCTTCAAATGCTCTCTTGGCCATATGACGTAAGAAAAGGTTACTAGTAACATCACAGTACTAGCCACAGTTTGATTGCAAAATTCTACGACTTTCACATGTTGATGTTTCGGCTTGCGCTTAGCCTACTAGAAGCAACATAATACTAGTCATATCATAGAGCGTGATCAGCTTGTGACGTTCTCATGATGAAGTTTCACCAACAGTGTCTCATTTCGAGCTTAAATCCAGCTACTAGTAACTACACAGTACTGACTGCAACGCTAACTTTTATCTATACCTTTCACATGCTGCGCTTTCGGCCAGGGCCTACTAACGTCAACATAATACTCGATATAAACTTTTGTTCATGATGCAGCTTCCCCATGCAGAAGTTTCGCCTTCAAATGCTCTCTTGGCCATATGACGTAACACAAGGTTACTAGTAACATCACAGTACTAGCCACAATTTGATCGCAAAATTCTACGACTTTCACATGTTGATGTTTCGGCTTGCGCTTAGCCTACTAGAAGCAACATAATACTAGTCATATCATGGAGCGTGATCAGCTTGTGACGTTCTCATGATGAAGTTTCACCAACAGTGTCTCATTTCGAGCTTAAATCCAGCTACTAGTAACTACACAGTACTGACTGCAACGATAACTTTTATCTATACCTTTCACATGCTGCGCTTTCGGCCAGGGCCTACTAATGTCAACATAATACTCGATATAAACTTTTGTTCATGATGCAGCTTCCCCATGCAGAAGTTTCGCCTTCAAATGCTCTCTTGGCCATATGACGTAACACAAGGTTACTAGTAACATCACAGTACTAGCCACAATTTGATCGCAAAATTCTACGACTTTCACATGTTGATGTTTCGGCTTGCGCTTAGCCTACTAGAAGCAACATAATACTAGTCATATCATAGAGCTTGATCAGCTTGTGACATTCTCATGATGAAGTTTCACCAACAGTGTCTCATTTTGAGCTTAAATCCAGCTACTAGTAACTACACAGTACTGACTGCAACAATAACTTTTATCTATACCTTTCACATGCTGCGTTTTCGGCCAAGGCCTACTAACGTCAACATAATACTCGATATAAAATTTTGATCATGATGCAGCTTTCCCATGCAGAAGTTTCGCCTTCAAATGCTCTCTTGGCCATATGACGGAACACCAGGTTACTAGTAACATCACAGTACTAGCCACAGTTTGATTGCAAAATTCTACGACTTTCACATGTTGATGTTTCGGCTTGCGCTTAGCCTACTAGAAGCAACATAATACTAGTCATATCATAGAGCGTGATCAGCTTGTGACGTTCTCATGATGAAGTTTCACCAATAGTGTTTCATTCGAATTGGTTCTGCTTTAAGCTCTCCAATTGTTTTGGATGAACCAGTTTTGCCCTTCGAAGCCACTTTTGTGAGCTTTTGTGGGTCTTTACCAAGAGGATATACCTCAAGGCCTCTTTCAATTCCTTTAAGTTCTTTCAACTCCTTTACAGTTTCTAGGTTCACATAGCTGCAAACCTTATTTCTAGTTTTAAGTCTGGCCAACTTGGGGAGAGTTGGTGCAGACCGTGACCAATTCTAGTAGGATGCCACAACAAGAATGTGATCAACTTAGCTTGTCGATGAACCTGCCCCACATTCAAACAACTCTATCGCCTTTTCCTCGTATAGTTATATGCGAGGGCCTCTCATAGAGAGCGCTGTTAGCAACCTTTTCCACATAGACGATAAAGTTGTGAGTGTTTTGCACATGGCTGTTGTCATCACCACGTGACGAGTCAACTCAGCTTGACTCTCTACACTCCGACAAGCTTTGCACATACGCCTTTAGTTCAGTATGTGTCTTTAATCTGACTCCGGTGCCTCAAGCCGGAAAAATTGTCAGATTATGATCATTATCGGTTAGTCATCCCGATGCAAGATCGTATCGTACTGTCTTTGTCTACCTCCAGATTCCGAAGAACAGGAGGAGACTCTCCCAGACCTACATATCTGGGAGAATGTTCAGAGGGCGAGAAGCTGTGGATTACTCTCCCCTAAGAACTGACTAAACTTTACCCTCGTCCAAGGTAAGTTTATTTTAGCTAGCCTTCTATGTAAAGGATCTGAGGCTAAGCTGTGTTTTTTCGAGCCTTTGGCTCGGAGCAAGTTCAGTGGGCGCCCCGAGTAGCTCAACTCTTTCCCACTGAACAGCGCAACGCTCTGTCACTCGCTGGGATTTTTGCGTGTCGGTTCTAACCACGCGACTTGTGGACCTTTTTAGGCCTTTCTCATTCACAAGTCTATAGCTGGGCTTCTATAACCCAGCTTCTGAGATCTAGATAGCTGCAGTTCTGCTAGGCTGCTTTTGCTAACTAGTCTCCCTTTAAGCAGTCCCTTGCCATGACTGCTGAACTATGTATCCACACAAGTAGTTTTTGAGCTCGATACATAATTCGAGATTGGTTGCCAAGCAATCTCTAGCGACAGAGCGTCATGCGCACTACAGACATGGCCTCTACCAGCAGCCATGCCCGAAGGAATCAATCACTGATCCTTCCGCAGGTTCCCCTACGGAAACCTTGTTACGACTTTTACTTCCTCTAGACAATTAAGCTCGATCCGCTTCATCCCGTTGCCGGAGACCGAAGTCCCAACAGTAGGAATTTGCAATTCTTGCTTAACTATCCAATCAGTAGTAGCGACGGGCGGTGTGTACAAAGGGCAGGGACGTAATCCCTATGAGTTGTTGACTCATAAGTACCAGGAATTCCTGGTTCACGTCTGCAAGTTACAACAGACGATCCCCTTGAAGCGCTGTACTTTTCTCTGATTGCCCAGTCCATTTCGGACCAAGGGCTGAGTACTCAATCTAAAAGTACACAGTGTAGCGCGCGTGCAGTCCAGAACATCTAAGGGCATCACAGACCTGTTATAGCCTCACTTCATCTGCGGTATTTAATTCCGCATAGTTCCTCTAAGAAGTGTTTGAATTCACATATAGTGAATTTCATTATTTAGATGGAGAAGATCTCGTTCGTTATCGGAATTAACCAGACAGATCACTCCACTAACTAAGAACGGCCATGCACCACCGCCCATATAATCATGAAAGATATTCAATCTGTCAATCCTTAAGATGTCTGGACCGGGTGAGTTTTCCCGTGTTGAGTCAAATTAAGCCGCAGGCTCCACTCCTGGTGGTGCCCTTCCGTCAATTCCTTTAAGTTTCGATTTTGCAACCATACTTCCCCCGGAACCAATAAACTTTGGTTTCCCGGTTAATCTCTTGCCAAGTCAAGATCGACTTTGACAAATTGTAGGTTGGTATAGTTTATGGTCAGAATTACGAGGGTATCTAATCCTCTTCAATACTCTGACTTTCGTTCTTGATTAATGAAAACATTCTTGGCAAATGCTTTCGCAGTAGTTTGTCTTGCCACGATCCAAGAATTTCACCTCTAACGTAGCAATACAAATGCCCCCGTCTGTTCCTTTCAATCATTACCGCACTCAGCCAACCGGCATCAATCGAGTAGCGGGTCATTCTCCATTATTCCATGCTTTATTATTCGATCCCAAAGGATGCTTTGAACACTCTAATTTTCTCAGGGTGAAAACACCGTTTCCACAGTTCGTCACATTTAAGTGCAAACTATTTCTTCGATGCGAAGGATGAGCGGAACGAGTCAACAGATTTAACTGAAGACCATGTTGCCGTTCTACTCAAACAGATCCAACTATGAGCTTTTTAAACGCAGCAACTATTGCATACGCTTGTAGAGGCTGGTATTACCGCGGCTGCTGGCACCAGACTTGCCCTCTACTCGTTCATCAATGGAGCTTTTAAGTCCATTCCATTCTGATTACAAACCATAAAGGTTCATATCATTATTTCTAGTCACTACCTCCTCGTGCGGAGAGTGGGTAATTTGCGTGCCTGCTGCCTTCCTTGGATGTGGTAGCCGTTTCTAAGGCTCCCTCTCCGGAATCGAACCCTGATTCCCCGTTACCCGTCACAACCATGGTAGTCCGTTACACTACCATCATAGGTTGATAGGTCAGAAATTCGGAAGTTCCGTCCCCAAGCCGAAGCTATCTGGGATCTTTCAGTTACTAGGACTCATCACGGGATGTGTCTGTACTTAGCAAATCACCCGGTGTAGTCTTGTAAAAGTCTCCGACAGTGTCGGACAATCAGCATGCATTAGCTGCAGGGTTACCGCAGTTATTCATTTAGCTTGCAAATCAACTAATAGATAGTAACTGATTTAATGAGCCATTCGCGGTTCCACTTTTTCAAGCTTCGCTTGCACATGCATGGCTTAGTCTTTCAGACAAGCATATGGCAACTGACAGGATCAATCAGTTTAATTGTACTTTGAACAATCTTTCGATTTGTTCGAATTTAGAAAGACATAGCCTTGCGGCCTCGTCAATCTTGCTTTGAGCTTTTTAAATCACGAAGAGTTTCAATGCATGCTTTGGCATGGCTACTAGTTACTACACAGTACTCTACACACTTAGAGTTACCCACGATTACACATTTCACATGCTGATGTTTCGGCTCGCGCGTACTAGAAACAGCATAATACTATGTGTACTGGTAGATAGCGCTCTGTGAGCATTTCCCATGAGCAGGTTTTGCCCTCCAAATCTCTGTTCTACTGTTACCAATACCGGCTAACAACTGTATCATACTAGGGAGAATTGACTCATGATTTAAAAACCAGATGTTCACATGTCGATGTTTCGGCTCTCGCCTACTAGAAACAACATAATACTAGTCTGTTAAAAATCTCAATCACGCCGCCTCTTCAGATACAGAAGTTTTACCTTTTATTGGTTAGAGAACAGCTTTCCAGCTGTCGACATGGTTACTAGTAACAACACCGTACTCAACACAAAAACTTTTCAACTTCACAACTTTCACATGCTGATGTTTCTGCTTTCGCATACTAGAAACAGCATAATACTTATTGTTTTGTCAAGTAATTTGTGTGTCTTTCCCATGTGAAGTTTCACCGGTCAACAATGTTTCCCTGACCAATTACGGCTACTAGTAGCTGTATAATACTAGGGAAAATGATTGAGGATTTAATATCAGATTTTCACATGTTGATGTTTCGGCTTTCGCCTACTAGAAACAACATAATACTAGTCTGCTAAGAAATCTCGCTCAAATTGCCTTTTCACATACAGAAGTTTCACCTTCTATTGGTTAGAGAACAGTTCTCAGCTGTCGACATGGTTACTAGTAACAACATCGTACTCAACACAAAAATTCTTCAACTTCACAACTTTCACATGCTGATGTTTCTGCTTTCGCGTACTAGAAACAGCATAATACTTATTGCTTTGTCAAGAAGTGTGTGTGTCTTTCCCATGCGAAAGTTTCACCGGTCAGCAATAATTGCCGTGTCCAATTAAGGTTACTCATAGCTGTATAATACTAGGGAAAATGATTGAGGATTTAATATCAGATTTTCACATGTTGATGTTTCGGCTTTCGCCTACTAGAAACAACATAATACTAGTCTGCTAATAAATCTCGCTCAAATTGCCTTTTCACATACAGAAGTTTCACCTCTTCTTGGTCACTGTACAGATGATGCTGTCTGTTCTTTATTTGGTTCTGCTTATTATAAGGAGGGGCATCACTCCTTCCTCCTTGGTTTGCATGCATTAAGCCTGCTTTGTGAAAAGCGTATCTTTCTAGCTTTTCTTCGCCTTACTCGAGTAGGACGATACAATCCAGACATTAGTCAGTCTTGGTGTAAAGTCACTGAGTATTATTCGGTTCTGCTTTATTCAGCAATATGCTGTATAATTGTTGTAATTTGCGAACATATTTGTTCTCAGTTCCGAACTACTAGCGACGACAGATTACCAGCGGTCATGAGCCATCAAGGTAGTTCTTTGGTGCATCAAGTAGAGAGGTGCCATCAAACAACACTTCCCTAATAATGCTACACACATAGAATTTGCTACAGTGCAGCTTTTTACTTTGCAAAATTTGCGCACAAATTTTGCATAGAATAAATGTTTTATCAAGATTTTTAGATCCCCTCCCTTGAGAGAACGTTACTCCTTTAAGTGAACACCCCGCGGCGTCCTGTTGTTATTGCTTATAACCATTTCGCAAGCCGGAGGCATAATGCACTACGCAAGCCGCTACTTTGGCACAGAGGCACCTAGTTTTACACCCGGGACTTCAGGTGGCCCAGTTTTACACCCAGTACAGCGGTGCCAGTTGGTAACCCGGTGGATCCTCGGAGACCAGACATGATCATAGATCAAACCCGATGTATGCTACTCCTGAACGTATAGTATCTCCACTGTGCAATGAAATTATCGTTCGTTTCGGGCCTTCCTATACGTTCAGCAGACAATCGCTAGGAATTCACCTCGTGACCCGTGGTGACCACACTGGATTTCAAGTTTATTGATTTGGACAGACCTGTCATTTATTTTGCTTTTCAGCTTCAGTTCTGCTCGATCTAGCTTGCCTAAGGCTTGATCTCGCTTTGCTCACCCCTGTAGGAGCCTCTACTAGTACCACTCGGAGTAATGGGGAATCCACCAGACCTAATCGATGAATGCCATCAAACAACAAACATCATACCCGGCTTCATCAGGCATATTTTATTACTTCCGAGAGGTACTTTAGTATCAGATCTTTCTCCATGCCTCTTATGAGGACCCGTCAGACCTTTCGGTTTATCGTTTAGCTTCAGTCCTGCTCGATCTAGCTTTCCCAAGGCTCGATCTAGCTCTATTCGCCCCACTAGAGGGCTCTCTAAGACCCCTCGGTCTTAGTGTTAGCTCCGGTACTGCTCGGTCGTGCTTGCTGAAGGCCCGACCCAGCTTTAGTTAGATTCTCGTACTTTCTCTTGGCCTCTCTAGGAGGACCAGACAGACCTCTCGGTCTATCGTTTAGCTTCAGTCCTGCTCGATCTAGCTTGCCCAAGGCTTGATCAAGCTCTATTCGCCCCGCTAGAGGGCTCTCTAAGACCCCTCGGTCTTAGTGTTATCTTCTGTAATGCCTAACCAAGCTTACTACAGGCCTTGGTCAGGTCTTTATCGGTCACCGATTAGTAACAGACCAATCATAGGGCCTTCCACCCTATCCGGGTTGAGGTCTTTAGTCCAGCCATATTTTGACAAGACACCTCTCCCTAATAATGCCCCACACATAGAATTACTGTCCATGCAGTATTTAACTTGTGTTTTTTTCTAAAATTTGATTTTCACTTTTTGGAGGTTCATTTGCTCCTCTGACACTCTTTCAGCTTCAATCTTACTCGATCTAGCTTTCCCAAGGCTCGATCTAGCTCTATTCGCCCCACTAGAGGGCTCTCTAAGACACTTCGGTCTTAGTGTTAGCTCCGGTCTTGCTCAATCGTGCTTGCTGAAGGCGCGATCAAGCTTTAGTTAGCTTCT
>NW_027452988.1:0-68817 GCF_964194025.1 Convolutriloba macropyga
GTTAGTTCTTTGAAATCATATTTTCTAATCAAAGAAACATCTCATTGATGACGCATGAATAACAATTATCATAGTGCTCACATCGATGCATAAAGTAATGTATTTATTGACTTCCTTTGAAAGATGACTACCGTTGGTTCTTTGAAATCATACTTTCTAAACCAAGAAACATCTCATTGATGACGTATGAAAGACAATCATCATAATGCTCACTTCGAAGCATAACGTAATGTATTTATTGACTTCCTTTGAAAGCTATTGAATTTAATGGCTTGGATATCACCTGATTTTTTAATCAAAATTGTCGTGATTTTGATATACTTGTTCATATTTGTTGATTTTTTGAAATCATATTTTTTGAAACAAAGAATCATCCCATTGATGACGTGAGAATAACAATAATCATAGTGCTCACATCGATGCATAACGTAATGTATTTTATGACTTCCTTTGAAAGCTATTGAATTTAATGGACTTGATATTACGCGGTTTTTTCAGAATTTTTGTGATTTTGATATACTTGTTCATATTTGTTGATTTTTTGAAATCATATTTTTTGAAACAAAGAATCATCCCATTGATGACGTGAGAATAACAATAATCATAGTGCTCACATCGAGGCATAGCGTAATGTATTTATTGACTTCCTTTGAAAGCTATCGAATTAAATGGTCTTGATATTACGTGTTTTTTTAATCAAAATTTTTGTGATTTTGATATACTTGTTCATTTTTGTTGATTTTATGAAATCATATTTTTTTAAACAAAGAATCATCCCATTGATGACGTATGATAACAATAATCATAGTGCTCACATCGAGGCATAACGTAATGTATTTTTTGACTGCCTTTGAAAGCTATTGAATTTAATGGTCTCGATATTACGTGTTTTTTTCAAAATGTTTGTGATTCTGATATACTTGTTGATATTTAGGGATTTTTTGAAGTCATATTTTTTAAACAAAGAAACATACAATTGATGATGTATGAATGGCAATCATCCTAGTGCTTACATCGAGGCATAACGTAATGTATTTATTGACTTCCTTTGAAACCTATTGAATTTAATGGCCTTGATATCACGTGATTTTTTAATCAAAATTTTTGTGATTTTGATATACTTGTTCATATTTGTTGATTTTATGAAATCATATTTTTTTAAACAAAGAATCATCCCATTGATGACGTATGATAACAATAATACTAGTGCTCACATTGAGGCATAACGTAATGTATTTTTGACTTCCTTTGAAAGCTATTGAATTTAATGGTCTTGATATTACGTGTTTTTTTTCAAAATTTTGTTGATTTTGATATACTTGTTCATATTTATTAGTTCTTTGAAATCATATTTTCTAATCAAAGAAACATCTCATTTATGACGCATGAATAACAATTATCATAGTGCTCACATCGATGCATAAAGTAATGTATTTATTGACTTCCTTTGAAAGATGACTACCGTTGGTTCTTTGAAATCATATTTTCTAAACCAAGAAACATCTCATTGATGACGTATGAAAGACAATCATCATAATGCTCACTTCGAAGCATAACGTAATGTATTTATTGACTTCCTTTGAAAGCTATTGAATTTAATGGCTTGGATATCACGTGATTTTTTAATCAAATTTGTCGTGATTTTGATATACTTGTTCATATTTGTTGATTTTTTGAAATCATATTTTTTGAAACAAAGAATCATCCCATTGATGACGTATGATAACAATAATACTAGTGCTCACATTGAGGCATAACGTAATGTATTTTTGACTTCCTTTGAAAGCTATTGAATTTAATGGTCTTGATATTACGTGTTTTTTTTCAAAATTTTGTTGATTTTGATATACTTGTTCATATTTATTAGTTCTTTGAAATCATATTTTCTAATCAAAGAAACATCTCATTTATGACGCATGAATAACAATTATCATAGTGCTCACATCGATGCATAAAGTAATGTATTTATTGACTTCCTTTGAAAGATGACTACCGTTGGTTCTTTGAAATCATATTTTCTAAACCAAGAAACATCTCATTGATGACGTATGAAAGACAATCATCATAATGCTCACTTCGAAGCATAACGTAATGTATTTATTGACTTCCTTTGAAAGCTATTGAATTTAATGGCTTGGATATCACGTGATTTTTTAATCAAATTTGTCGTGATTTTGATATACTTGTTCATATTTGTTGATTTTTTGAAATCATATTTTTTGAAACAAAGAATCATCCCATTGATGACGTGAGAATAACAATAATCATAGTGCTCACATCGAGGCATAGCGTAATGTATTTATTGACTTCCTTTGAAAGCTATCGAATTAAATGGTCTTGATATTACGTGTTTTTTTAATCAAAATTTTTGTGATTTTGATATACTTGTTCATATTTGTTGATTTTATGAAATCATATTTTTTAAAACAAAGAATTATCCCATTGATGACGTATGATAACAATAATCATAGTGCTCACATCGAGGCATAACGTAATGTATTTTTTGACTGCCTTTGAAAGCTATTGAATTTAATGGTCTCGATATTACGTGTTTTTTTCAAAATGTTTGTGATTCTGATATACTTGTTGATATTTAGTGATTTTTTGAAGTCATATTTTTTAAACAAAGAAACATACAATTGATGACGTATGAATGGCACTCATCCTAGTGCTTACATCGAGGCATAACGTAATGTATTTATTGACTTACTTTGAAACCTATTGAATTTAATGGCCTTGATATCACGTGATTTTTTAATCAAAATTTTTGTGATTTTGATATACTTGTTCATTTTTGTTGATTTTATGAAATCATATTTTTTTAAACAAAGAATCATCCCATTGATGACGTATGATAACAATAATCATAGTGCTCACATCGATGCATAACGTAATGTATTTTTGACTTCCTTTGAAAGCTATTGAATTTAATGGTCTTGATATTACGTGTTTTTTTTTCAAAATTTTGTTGATTTTGATATACTTGTTCATATTTATTAGTTCTTTGAAATCATATTTTCTAATCAAAGAAACATCTCATTGATGACGCATGAATAACAATTATCATAGTGCTCACATCGATGCATAAAGTAATGTATTTATTGACTTCCTTTGAAAGATGACTACCGTCGGTTCTTTGAAATCATATTTTCTAAACCAAGAAACATCTCATTGATGACGTATGAAAGACAATCATCATAATGCTCACTTCGAAGCATAACGTATTGTATTTATTGAATTCCTTTGAAAGCTATTGAATTTAATGGCTTGGACATCACGTGATTTTTTAATCAAAATTGTCGTGATTTTGATATACTTGTTCATATTTGTTGATTTTTTGAAATCATATTTTTTGAAACAAAAAATCATCCCATTGATGACGTGAGAATAACAATAATCATAGTGCTCACATCGAGGCATAGCGTAATGTATTTATTGACTTCCTTTGAAGGCTATTGAATTAAATGGTCTTGATATTACGTGTTTTTTTTTAAAATGTTTGTGATTCTGATATACTTGTTGATATTTAGTGATTTTTTGAAGTCATATTTTTTAAACAAAGAAACATACAATTGATGACGTATGAATGGCAATCATCCTAGTGCTTACATCGAGGCATAACGTAATGTATTTATTGACTTCCTTTGAAACCTTTTGAATTTAATGGCCTTGATATCACGTGATTTTTTAATCAAAATTTTTGTGATTTTGATATACTTGTTCATATTTGTTGAATTTATGAAATCATATTTTCTAAACAAAGAATCATCCCATTGATGACGTATGAATAACAATAATCATAAGGCTCACTTCGATGCATAACGTAATGTATTTTATGACTTCCTTTGAAATCTATTGAAATTAATGGCCTTGGTATCACGTGTTTTTTAATCAAAATTTTCGTGATTTTGATAATATACTTGTTCATATTTGTTGATTTTTTGAATTCATATTTTTTAAACAAAGAATCATCCCATTGATGACGCATGAATAACAATAATCATAGTGCTCACATCGAGGCATAACGTAATGTATTTATTGACTTCCTTTGAAAGCTATTGAATTTAATGGTCTTGATATTACGCGTTTTTTTTCAAAATGTTTGTGATTTTGATATACTTTTTCATATTTAGTGATTTTTGGAAGTCATATTTTTTAGGCAAAGAAACATCCCATTGATGACGTATGAATGACAATCATCATAGTGCTCAAATCGAGGCATAACGTAATGTATTTATTGACTTCCTTTGAAAACTATTGAAATATTAATGGCCTTGATATTACGTGTTTTTTTTCAAAATTTTGATATACATGTTCACATTTGTTGGTTCTTTGAAATCATGTTTTCTAAACCAAGAAACATCTCATTGATGACGTATGAAAGTCAATCATCATAATGCTCACTTCGAAGCATAACGTAATGTATTTATTGACTTCCTTTGAAAGCTATTGAATTTAATGGCCTTGATATCACGTGATTTTTAAATCCAAATTTTCGTGATTTTGATATACTTGTTCTTATTTGTTGATTTTTTGAAGTCATATTTTTTTAAACAAAGAATCATCCCATTGATGACGCGAGAATAACAATAATCATAGTGCTCACATCGAGGCATAGCGTAATCTCTTTATTGACTTCCCTTGAATGCTATTGAATTTAATGGTCTTGATATTACGTGTTTTTTTCAAAATGTTTGTGATTTTGATATACTTGTTCATATTTAGTGACTTTTTTGAGTCATATTTTTTAAACAAAGAAACATCCCATTGATGACGTATGAATGACAACCATCCATAGTGCTCACATCGAGACATAACATAATGTAATCATTGACTTCCTTTGAAATCTATTGAATTTAATGGCCTTGATATTACGCGGTTTTTTCAGAATTTTTGTGATTTTGATATACTTGTTCATATTTGTTGAGTTTTTGAAATCATATGTTTTAAACAAAGAATCATCCCATTGATGACGTATGAATAACAATAATCATAGTGCTCACATCGATGCATAACTTAATGTATTTTATGACTTCCTTTGAAAGCTATTGAATTTAATGGCCTTGATATTACGCGGTTTTTTCAGAATTTTTGTGATTTTGATATACTTGTTCATATTTGTTGGTTCTTTGAAGTCATGTTTTCTTAAACAAAGAATCATCCCATTGATGACGTATGAATAACAATAATCATAGTGCTCACATCGAGGCATAACGTAATGTATTTATTGACTTTCTTTGAAAGCTATTGAATTTAATGGCCTTGATATCACGTGATTTTTTAATCAAAATTTTCGTGATTTTGATATACTTGTTCATATTTGTTGATTTTTTGAAATCATATTTTTTGAAACAAAGAATCATCCCATTGATAGTAGTACATAAAACAAGGAAACCAACCACCAGTAAAATTTGACCCTTTCTCCTAAAGCTAATCGCGCATGTCGAATAGGGCCAAATTTTACTGCTTGTTGGTTTCCTTGTTTTATCTACTACTAAACATTCTCTCTATATTCGATCAAAAATCAATCAGAAATCAATTAAAATCAAAAAATAAAACAAAAAATCGAAGAAAAATTTACATTTCACTCTTTAAGAGCGATTCACTTTTATTCGGGGTGATCCCCCAGTAGAAAGATTGCTCTTTTTCGCTCTTAAAGAGTGATTCCCTCTCTTTTTTATACTTTTATTTCAAATTATCTATACTCTTCAATAAATTTATATTTTCTTTTACTTTTTCTATATTTAACCCATTATTAATAAGAAATGATACAAAAATATAATGCTTACACGAACAACTTTCCTCAGTTTGGCTAGTAACTAAAGGACTTACAGACATGCTTTGCCAATTAGGATTAATTGTTTTCTCACTCAAATTTCTACTCAATCCTTTAGGTATATCTACATCTGGATGTTGTTTCTTTACATGAGCCCGTATCCCATCATATCTCACATCAGAAGCACAATATGGACAATTAACTTTAGCTGAAGTACAACTTCTACCTGTATACTTACTCTCATCAAAATCAGTTAGTGGTTTTACATAACTACATTTATTACCACTTCTAATTGAGACTTCTGGGTTAAAGTTAGGGTTAGGGTTAGGGTTAAGGTTAGGGTTAGGGTTAAGGTTAGGGTTAGGGTTAGGGTTAGGGTTAGGATCTGAGTTAGAGTTCAAGTCATAGATAGAACTAGAACCAGAACCAGAACTAGAACTAGAGCTAGAGCTAGAACTAGAACTAGAATTAGATTCATTTTTTAAGAACAACATCATGGACAAAAATTATTAGCACAAATACCTCTTAGTATTATATTACCACACATACGTTATCAGTTTTATCTTTATGACATGATTCATAATGATATTTTAAAACAGCAATGTTTCCATATTTATAGTTACACTCTAAACATTTTAAAAGCATTTATAATAGGGTAAACTTTAATATTTACCTAATCATTTCGCGGATAATACTTAGCCATGATTTCAGTTAAATCTTTAGTATTATCTTTAGATGTCATACACTCTGCTAAATATTTATTTCCTAACGTATTGAGTGTATTAGTTCTACATCTCTTATCTAAAATCAATTCAAGGTCTAATTCTTTTTTATCTCTAACAAAATTTATAATCTCTTCTCTAAATTCCTCATTGTTTCCATATAGTCTGGTTAAAAACTTTCCTCTTTTTCTATTCAAAATTCCCATCTCTTCATTGACGAAGTCACAGCTACACTGATTTATATATTCTTCTTGTATTGTATTTTGTAGATCAGTGAACGAGCTTTGCTCGTGGTTTTCCTAGCTACTTCCTAGATTGGGCTTGGCCCATATTTCACTATCAGCAAAGCTACTTCGCAGATCATTATCCAACTCTTCTCCATATCCAACGCTAACTAATGTATTTACTCTACTGAACATTGTGCTTGCTCCCATTGATACACTCCCAGCTTTTCTTGATATTATACCAGGATAAATATAACTAAATATAATTAAACCTGAGCTTATAATTCCACCAATAGTTGTTAAACTTTTTATACCCTTTCCCATAATAATTTATTTAGTTAAAACATCATTCTGTATTTTAATATTATCTAATTTAAGAAATTTATTAATATAGAATATATAGTTATCGTGATTAATAACATTTCTATCTGTTGCATTTATCATTAGTGGTTTCATATATGCTATAAATTATTTATATCTTCTCTTTCTAATTCATCTTTTAAAATAAGAGCTTTTAAATCAAGGAAACCAACTCTTGAATCATATATCATTGTTCTATTACTATTAATAATAATAAAAGTATTTTCCTTCTTATTATATTTAATTAAACCATAACGAAGTTCATCTGACATTCCATCTGTACGATTATAATGGTTACTATTTAACTCACTAATTATTTTATTAAAGTGATAAAGTCATGTTCACATTTATATATCTCATTAAAAATTTTAAATAAATCAGGTCCATTATAAGTTGTTAAATAAATAGTACC
This sequence comes from Convolutriloba macropyga, assembly GCF_964194025.1. Taxonomy (NCBI): domain Eukaryota; kingdom Metazoa; phylum Xenacoelomorpha; order Acoela; family Convolutidae; genus Convolutriloba; species Convolutriloba macropyga. The sequence continues at coordinate 7,495 of NW_027452988.1, forward strand.
ACAACTCATTCTTGCTGTATTAATTATTTGAGCTGGTTTATGACACATTACAATCATTTGAATATTATAATGTCTACCTTCAGTAAAATAATAAGCTATATCCTTATTTAACCTATCACCCATATCATCAAGTACTATAACACAATTTTGAAATTTATGCATATTATTTTTTGTGATCAAATTTATATCACATTTATTAAACCCAGTATAAAATTTATTAGACTTAGGATCTATCCAGTCTCTGTCATCTTTACACACTATAACTATATTTTTAGCTTGGTCTTGTTTTTGGTTTTGGTCTTGGTTTTGGTTTTGGTTTTGGTCTTGGTTTTGGTTTTGGTCTTGATTTTGGAGTGAATATAACTTTAAGTATTGTCTAATAAAATATATTTTCCCTGTACCAGTTCCACCATAAACAATAGTATGTAATGGTGACTTTTCATATTCAAATCTAACCAGACTCCTATTCATAAATCCACCAAAGCTTTTTTCTAGTTTTGTGTATTTACTCGGTATTGAATCATATAATACATAACAATTTCCAATTATAATAATACGAAAAAAAAGTAAACCACCTTTATCCATTTTTATATATAAAATATATACTTGACTTATACTAAGACTTATTAAATTTATTATACAAAAATGCTTATCTTAACTTTTGAGGAATTCAATAATAAATTTAATATTGGTAATAATGCTATGAGCGATATCAGAATAAAAGATATTGGAAAAGATATAAGTCTAACACCAATTGAAATAGTAATGAGAGATGAGACTCCAGATAGTATCCGTGAACCTAACCTCAACATTATTGTGAATCTACATCCAACTGATGGTACACATTGGGTTTTAGTTATAAGAAGAGAAGGTGGTCCTGTGTATTACTTTGATAGTTTTGGTGTAGAAATCCCACCATTATTCCTAGAAGAATATGTTGATCTAGGCTCTAATGAAAGAATACAACAATATGATGAATCTTATTGTGGGGCTTATTGTTTATATATGATCTATCTTATTGATAGAGGATTTAGAATTAAAAGTGCTTTAAATATTCTAGTTAATCAATGTAAATATCCGGGAATATGTAATGAGTGTTTTTGCTTAGGTTGTAATGTTAATGTTTATGTTAATGTTAATGATAATGTTATTGATAATGTTAATGAAAATGTCTTTGATAATAATAATGTTAATGATTATGATAATGATAATGATAAAGATATTGTTAATGATAATGATAATGCTCATGATAATGTTAATGATCTACGAAGTAGCTTTGCTAATAATGTTATTGATAATGTTAATGTTAATGATAATGATAATGTTAATGTTAAGGATAATGTTATTGATAATGATAATTTTATATATGTATTTGGTGAAAAACATGTTGAAACATCGGTGGAACTGGTTCCCGGATGGACGAAGTCCTATCAAAACGGTAAACCCGACAATAAAGAATGTCCTACTAACACTATCTCTATAAAATAAATGATGATCTACAATCATGGCTAAATGATGATGATATAATTACTGAAGCCACATTCCCAGATAACTTTTAGATGTATAATATCTGGTCCTAGTGAATGTGGTAAGACATTCTTATTAAACAACTAATTCTAGCTAGTATATATTTTGATAAGCTATACATCACTGGACCTACTGGTGATCCATACAATGGATTAGAAAGAATAAATCAATTATAGAATTTATTAAAGATATGAAAGATTTACCCTCTCCTGATAAACTACCCAAAGACTTAAAGAAACTAATGATATTTGATGATGTTAGAGCCAAAGAGCCAGTTATTAATGAATACTTTTGTAGAGGTTGACATAATAATTGCAATATGATATATCTTAATCAAAACCCGTTCTCTCTGGATAGGCAGAGTGTTAGAGAGAAATGTAATCTATTTATTTTATTTGAACAGAGAGGTAAAGTCCTAGCATCGATATATCAAGATTTCTTTAATAATATTGAACTTAGTTATAATGATTTTGCTAAAACATGTAATAAGGAATGGAAAGAGCCTTATAATTATATTGTCATTAATATAACTAAAAATAAAAATATTAAAGGTAAACTAAGAATTAATTGGGATCGGAGAGTATTGTAGATATTTAATTATAATTAATTATTTATGTTTATTTATAATTCATAACTATAATTTAAACATGGTATAGTTATGTTTGTAATTATACATTTATTTAATTATAATTATTTATTTATGTTTGATTATAATTTATAACTATACTAATCTGTGAATATGTACATAGAATTGTTTAAATCTAAACTGGGAGATATGTTTATACACTTTACACTTTCTACATGTTATTATAATTATTTGCTATTATTTGGCCTATATGATCATTTTGATATCTAGTATCAAATACATATGTTCTATAACTAGTTTTGAATGTTCTATGACTTATATTTGGTTTTATATTATGTGGTAGCCCATTATAATCTTTATTAAAGCTAACAATCTCTTTAAAAGCCTCATTATAATTAATTTTACCATAATTAATATTCATTCTATCCTCAGGATAAAACTCACTACCAATCTTACAATAACATTCAGTAACCTTCATTACATCAAATGTACTTGCATCATGAGTTTGTTCATTAACATTATTATTTTCAAAACCAACTATTATATGTTGTGGTCTTTCCATACCACTTTCGATACCAAGATCATACAAGAAGTTGGTAGCATTGGGCACATTCTTATAAAATGTTTTTCTTTCATAATAACTAAAGTCTACATTATTCTTTTTACTTAAACCCTTCTGCACAATAATTCTATTATCATTTTTAGGATCAATACTAGGTACACAGCATGATATATCTTATTATTTCTTTTTAAAATTAGTTTAAATCCTAAACCATATATAATCTTTTCCAAATCATTTACAAAACCAAGTAGATCACTCATCTTAATCATCATATACATATGACCTCGTTGTGCAGCATATGGTCACCTTTAAGTTGACTATCTCTATTGCCCTGATTTCTAACAAAACCACTCTCATATTCATCCTCAGTACTCGTTAATAACATATACGTCAATATATTAGGATGACAATGATCTATATATTCAATAGTCCTACCACCACTAGTTTCAACTTTAACTCAACTAAACAATGCCATCATACCATAATTAAATAATCTGATATTAGTATCATTAGCAAATACACCACCAGCATCATCTGATACAACAAACTCTATCTCTAGATATGAATCAAGCAAATTTAAATGATTCTCTTCTCTATTGAGAATGATATTAATGTTAGTATTGATTGTATTCATTGTTGCCAGATTATTTGGTTTATATTTTATAATCTTAATTTTGTGTATATCATTATTATAACCATAAGTTGTATCCAAATTAAAATCCATTTTTATTACATAAAAAATGACAGACAATTTAATCTTAAGGGAATTACAAAATATACAAGAAGCTTTAACTAAAACTAAAGAAGACAATACACTTAACTTTAGAATGATAACGCCAACAGAAAAGTTTAACGTTAGTGAACCTATACTTAACTCATCAAAATTAGGTTTAATTAGATTATCTGTTTATAATTCGGTGTTTAATGTGAATAGAAGGAACAATCAATTCATATATGATATCAAGGGTGAAACTTGGTCAGATACCCGTATTTTAGCTATTATACCAGGAGCATATGAATTATTCGAAATAGCAGAATTAATAAAAGAAGAAACTAATGGTAATACTATAATAAATTCTGATAAGAATACAATGAAAATTTAATGGAAGTAAAAAAAGGTAAAATTAACTTCGACATAGAAAAAGCAATAGCCCTATTACTGGGCTTTAGAAAAATAGTATATGAACAAGGTAAATATACATCTCAGAAAATTGTTGATACTATGGGTTTTATTACTATTAACATTCATTGTTATTTGATATCTGGTGTTAAAAATAATGGGAATAACACAGACATACTATATACTTTTAATCTAACAGAACCACCAGGCTATCTAATAAATATTATACCAACTAATATCTTATATCAGAACATAACTAAAGATAGAATAGAATATATAGAGTTTCATATTAAAGATGAGCATGGAAGACCTATAGACTTTAATGGTGACAACTTCGTTGATCTGACGTGGTCAGCTGGGTGAAGCCCCATCAGTGAAGCTGCTTCGCAGATCTGGTGTAACCAGCAACTCCGTTGATCTAGTCTAAATTATAGATCTAACTCTAGATTTTGATATAAACTTAAACTAAACTACAAAACTCTCCGATCCCAACTAATTCTTAGTTTACCATTAATATTTTGATTTTTAGTTATATCAATGACAATATAATTATGTGTAAGTGATTGAGAGTTATAAAGTATTGTGTAGAGAGTTATAGTCGACGAAGTCGCAACTCTGTTGAAGATAAAGCAGATGTTGAGTTTGTTAAAGATATAAAAGATTTACCCTCTCCCGATCAACTACCCAAAGACTTAAAGAAACTAATGATATTCGATGATGTTAGAGCCAAATAACCAGTTATCAATGAATACTTTTGTAGGGATAGACATAATAATTGCAGTTTGATATATCTTAATCAAAATCTATTCACAATAGATAGACAGAGTGTTAGAGAGAATTGTAATCTATTTATTTTTTTCGAACAAAGAGGTAAAGTTCGCATATCTATATATCAAGATTTCTTTAATAAAGTTGAACTTAGTTATAACGATTTTGCTAATATATGTAATAAGGTATGGAAAGAGCCATATAATTATATTGTCATTGATATAACTAAAAATAGAAATATTAATGGTAAACTAAGAATTAATTGGGATCGGAGAGTTTTGTAGTTTAGTTTAAGTTTATATCAATATCTAGAGTTAGATCAATAATTTAGACTAGATCAACGGAGTTCCTGGTTACACCAGATCTGCGAAGCAGCTTCACTGATGGGGCTTCACCCAGCTGACCACGTCAGTTCAACGAAGTTGTCACCATTAAAGTCTATAGGTCTTCCATGCTGATCTTTACTATGAAACTCTATATATTCTATTCTATCTTTAGTTATGTTTTGATATAAGATATTAGTTGGTATAATATTTATTAGATACCCTGGTGGTTCTGTTAGATTAAAAGTATATAGTATGTCTGTGTTATTCCCATTATCTTTAACACCAGATATCAAATAACAATGAATGTTAATAGTAATAAAACCCATAATATCAACAATTTCCTGAGATGTATATTTACCTTGTTCATATACTATTTTTCTAAAGCCCAGTAATAGGGCTATTGCATTTTCTATGTCGAAATTAATTGCACCTTGTTTTACTACCATTAAACTTTTCATTGTATTCTTATCAGAATCTATTATAACATTACCATTAGTTTCTTCTTTTATTAATTCTGCTATTTCGAATAATTCATATGCTCCTGGTATAATAGCTAAAATACGGTTATCTGACCATGTTTCACCCTTGATATCATATATGAATTGATTGCTCCTTCTATTCACATTAAACACCGAATTATAAACAGATAATCTCTTTAAACCTAATTTTGATGAGTTAAGTATAGGTTCGCTAACTTTAAATTTTTCTGTTGGCTTTATCATTCTAAAGTTAAGTGTATTGTCTTCTTTAGTTTTAGTTTAAGCTTCTTGTATGTTTTTTGTAGTTCCCTTAAGATTAAATTGTCTGTCAATTTTTTATCTAATAGAAATGGATTTTAATTTGGATACAACTTATGGTTATAATAATCATATATACAAAAGTAAGATTATAAAATATAAACCAAATAATATGGCAACAATGAATACAATCAATAATAACATTAATATCATTCTCAATAGAGAAGAGAATCATTTAAATTTGCAAGATTCATATCTAGAGATAGAGTTTGTTGTATCAGATGATGCTGGTGGTGTATTTGCTAACGCTACTAATATCAGATTAGTTAATAATGGAATGATGGCATTGTTTAGTTCAGTTAAACTTGAAACTAGTGGTGGTAGGACTATTGAATATATAGATCATTGTCATCCTAATCTATTGACGTATAAGTTATTAACTAGTACTGAGGATGAATATGAGAGTGGTTTTGTTAGAAATCAGGGCAATAGAGATAGTCAACTTAAAGGTGACCATATTGCTGCACAACGAGGTCATATGTATATGATGATTAAGATGAGTGATCTATTTGGTTTTGTAAATGATTTGGAAAAGATTATATATGGTTTAGGATTTAAACTAATTTTAAAAAGAAATAATAATGATAGAGCTCTATATGGAGTTAATGCTAATCCTGGCGCAGTTCCTAATGATGGTAATATAAAAGTCAGAGATATATCATGGTGTGTACCTAGTATTGATCCTAGTAATGATAATAGAATTATTGTGAAAAAGGGTTTAAGTAAAAAGAATAATGTGGACTTTAGTTATTATGAAAGAAAGAGATTTTATAAGAATGTGCCAATGCTACCAACTTCTTGTATGATCTTGGTATCGAAAGGGGTATGGAAAGACCACAATATATAATAGTTGGTTTTGAAAATAATAATGTTAATGAACAGACTCATGATGCAAGTACATTTGATGTAATGAATGTTACTGAATGGTATTGTAAGATTGGTAGTGAATTTTATCCCGAGGATAGAATGAATATTAACTATGGTACAATTAATTATAATGGGGCTTTTAAGGAGATTGTTAGCTTTAATAAAGATTATAATGGGCTACCACATAATATAAAACCATATATAAATCATAGAACATTCAAAACTAGTTATAGAATATATGTATTTGATACTAGATATCAAAGTGATCATGTAGGCCCACAACCAATACAACTTAATTTTAAATTTAGTGCTGCAGTTGCAAATGTTATATGTCATGCATTAGTATTAACTAGAAAGGTCATTAGTGTGAATAGTGATGGTAATAAGATGGATGATATTATATCATAACTATAGTTTTAGTCATTGCGTTAGTCATAGTTATGGTGAAACATGTGCGAAGCAGTTCCTGATTAGCAAAGCTACTTTGTAGATAATTATAGTTATCTGCGAAGCAGTTCCTGATAACTATTTCTTACTTGTCTTAACAAAACCCCTAGCATAAATAATATCTAGTTTCTTTTTGTTCTCTAGAGATAAAGGGGTTTTCCCCTGGTTCCCCAGCCTCCAGCTTCAAACTTAATCTTAGCCGTGAGCCTAACCTTGGGCTTAGGCTTCGAGCTTCGCTCGCGGGTGGAACCCGTAGGCTTAATAACAACAAAGGGATTAAACTTTTTAACTTCCATTATTTTTATATATAGAAATGAGTTCTTTAAACAAGTTCAAAACTAATTCATATTGTGTTGGTGGTAGACATTATAGTGCTACTAATATTATAAGTGGAGCTATCACTTCAAAAGGTACTAAAATGTTAAGAGGATCCTGCACTAAATGTAGAAGGAATACATCAATGACAGTATCTGATGCAACAATAGAAGCTGAGGGATTGAAAGATTTCTTCAAAACTGTTGGTAGAGCTACAGTTAACTTTGGAAAGAAGGTTGCCAATAATCCAGTAAGTGCATTAGAAATAGCAAGTAAAATAGGAAGTGCAGCTGCAAGTCGAAACCCTAGAGCTGCTTTATCAGCCACACCTGATTTATTTAAATTTGCAACTACTGGTGAAGGTATAAAGGTAGTACAAAAAGGAAGAGGGTTATACATAGGTACTAAGAAGAGATAATTATTTGATTATACTCATGATTAAATTTATGATTATGTTTATATTTATGTTTATGATTATGATTATATATTTATGATTATGATTATGATTATGATTATATTTATGTTTTGTTTATGATTATTGATAATTATTAATACTAATATTATTATTACTAAATACATTATTATGTCTGAACACTGACAACTTTAGTTTAAAAAAACACTCAGCTTGTTTTTCTTGTTCTTCTTATAATCCTCATATACCTTAACTAATTCATTATACTCATCATTATCTATTGTATTATCATTCATTTATTTAGTATATAGTCTATTAAACTTGTGGCTGAACTGTTTACTTAAAATATACATTTGTGAATACTTTATAATTTTTTTTCTTATTTTAGTATTAATTGTTTTTAATAATGAACCACAAACAGTTGCTGTAGCAAAAGCTGTTGGTATAGAATAAGGTAATCCTATACCTGTTAATGCAACTGATGTTTATGTTGCAGTTGTTGCTATAGATGATAATACTATTTCTGTTATCTCAGCTAGGTTAAAATAATTCTTATATCTACTTAACTTCTTATTATAGTTATTAGTTTAAGTTTCATAATAATTTCTAATATCTTTTATAATGTTAATATTGTTGTTAAATTTATATTGGCTTGAATGTTTTCATTTATGTTTTGTTTGTTAACGGTTGACAAGTTGGGATATAGTAATCTCTCACTCGGTGCTGTTGGGTTAGTCATAGTTTCGGTTATTTTAATTAGTAAAAATTCTTTCTATTTCTTTCGTTATATCTTCTTGTTTAAAACCATAATGCTTCTCTAGTCTTTCTTGTTCTTTATTATCAAGTAACGTACTTCGTAAAAGTATAGCAACTATATATTATACTATTGTCCTTTTATTCTTTAATAGGGCTTCATCTATAAAAGAATTAGTCTTTTTATTAACTTCTTTAAATTCTTTTAGCCCAGTAGTAAACATTTCATCTAGTTGTATGTTAGTGATATTCTGATTAAACCTATTATTATCAAATTCTTGCTTTTATTGATTATATTTAGAGATAGTATCTGCAGCAACTTTATTACAAAACTTAACAGTATTTATGACTTCATTTGTTGATTCAATAAACTCATTAATTAGTTCATCATTAACTTGTGTTTCATTTAGTTGTAATGTTTTAGTTGTGACTTCATCAAATTCACCTTTTCTTAGTTCAGTTATGCTTCTACGTAAAATGTCTGTTTTATTAGAAGAGGATAATAAGTTATTGTCACAATACTCTTTGTTAACAACATCTTTTTCATCTATCGGAGGATGTACATTTGTAATTTTATAGGTATCCTTCATATCAATATTATCATTATCTTCTAGGAATATCCCACGAGCCTTACTTAGTGTTAAGTTGTTTGTTGATGTTGATGTTGATCCAAGAAGCGGGTTCCCGGATTGAATTTTAGCTTGATTGATTCTATTTCTTGTCATCTTTGTATTTGTTTACAGAAAGAATTGAATCTACCATGTAGCTGACCGTAGGTCTATCCAGCTTGCTGGCTTATAGGTGTAACTTCTTCGAAGATCAGGGAACCTGCTTCGCAGATGACCGGAGGTCTATATCTAAAGAATCCAAAACCTTATTATTAGATTCAAAATCAAACTCGGATTTTAATAATTCCTGTTCGTAATATTTACCTTCTATTTCCTCACCATTAATATCTTCTATTTTATTTGTTGGTGGTTGTGTTTTTAGAACTTCATTAACTTTAAACAATTCTCTATTCCAATTAGAAGTGTATCCCTTAGAGAAGATATTACGTTTATCTGCATTTCTAACATAATCATCAACTTTAAGTTTAGGTTTAATATTCTTAAAACTAAAAGTTTATTTAACTTTATCAGGATTATTAGAAGCGTCAACTGGTGCGATATTAATTGTTGAGTGAATGTTATTGTTATATGTTACAACAGCATCATTTAATATATTTACCCCATTACCATCGCCATTGATGAACATAGGTTTATTTATTATGTGTAATAATGTTCTATTTAATCTCTCTATGAATACAGCCTTTAAATCACTATAATTAGAATATAGTTTTGTTTCATTTTCTTTAGGTAAAGATTTAAAAGCTTTATTGTAAAACTCACTACCTCTATCTACCCATAACTTTTCTGGTTTTCTACTTCCACTTAATACTATTTTAAAACAATTAGTTATAGATAAACCAGATTTATTCTTCAATGGAATAGCCCGTGCATATTTTGTGAATATATCTATAACAGTTAATATAAACTTTTTTACTTTTTAATATAATTATTATTGTATTTACTTAGAGATGACTTATCAATTAAATCAGCTGACCATGTTTCATCTTTATATAATGGTATTATTCTTTCTCTTCTAAACTTTGTTATTAAAGGACTGAATAAACAGGACTGAATAGAACAAAATTATCTAGTTGCTCTTGATTAATAAAATTCATAGATAATAGTTGCTTAGATATATCTAGCATTTCATCATATAATCCGTTATGACCAGCTTTTGTTTCTAGTATTAATAATTCTAGTGTTTCTAGTAAGTTATTTGTGTTAGGGTTGCTTTTTAAACCCCTACCATATACATCATCTCTCACCCCTATTATACGTTTTATTGTTCTATATCTAGCGCTTTTCTTATCCCCTTTTCCTACATCATATCTAATATCCTTTAAAAACCTTTTAATTTTGTTTTCATCTTCCTCGATTTCACCATGTTTTATATTAGGGTTAGTAAGAAAGTTGATAAACTCATCTGACAGTTCATATATATTATCCTTAACTATAAATGTATTTTCTTGATAAATTAGTTTAACACCGTTCATTTCAAATTCACCAATATCTAAATTTCCGAACTTTAACTTTAATTGAGGGTTAGATTGAACTGACATAAAATTAATAATTTGAGCTGTGTCTTTATCAACTAAAAGTCCTGGTTTATCTCGAGCTTCCTCTACAGCTTTGCCATTGGACTTCATTAAAGTTTCATTAAACTGGGAGCCAGCTTGCTGGATCATCTTAGTTTGTTTATCTAACTCTTGATTTTGACAATCTATTGCTCTTAATTTTGTTCACTTAATGCTAGATTGTGTTCGTTATGATCTAGCCATGTTTCATTGTTTGCATTTAGTGTTTTAGTTAAAGGATCAAATAACTCTTCTATTTCGCCATAATATTCCTGTTGTTTTAATTTATCTTCTAATCTATTTCTTCTGTTTTTTTTCTAGATAATTTAATTCTATAAGGGTTTCTAGTTTAGTCATTTTTTATGATTATAATAAATCATTATATTGTAAAATGGCGGCAAGGATTAACTTTCTATCATCATTGATGGTTAATTCTTTAATATTATTTATGAACGATTCTAATGATTCTTTACTTACATCTAACCCTAATTTTATTAATAGCTCTATTGGAGTAGTATTAATCAGGGAACCCGCTTCGCAGATCTTTTCTATTAAATCTCTTTTGAATAGATATAGATTCTCATCATGAGGATAATTTTTTATATTGTTTACATAAAACCTTTTATCATCAAATATATTTAACTAATCTTACTTGTTTTTGTTGTTGTCATGTTATCACCAACTTTTTGTATTCTACATTCATCTACTGTTCTCTGTGTATTATTCATTAATGCATCGTAATAATCTATGTGCCTAGCATTATTGTGCTTCTTTATTCCTCTTTCTCTAGTAATTTTTGGATAATTTTTAAAGCTATATGTTTTGGGGGACAATGCTATAAATTCCTTAATAATCCTACTGCCCAGCTCGTGCTTAAACTTGCCGGGGACTTTATTATTAGTTTTTATAGGTATGCCTAGATTACTTAAGTCCATATGCTCATCACTAACATTACCTTCACTATAACTTAATATGAAACTGTCCGTATCCATATAGTGAAGTGTTAGATCTTTGAGGGATAGTAGTAGAATATTATAGAATACATCAAACATATATAATTTGCTAAATTCGAGTAATGTTACTCCTACATATACAGGTGAGCTATTTTCCATTTTTTGCTTTATATATTCTATTTGGCTATAATCGCGATATCTAGTTATATTCTTAAATGTTGGTTTACTTACACTTTTCTTTATCTTTTCTTCATCATGCAAGAACTTGCTTTGAAAGAAGTGTAGAGGATTTTTTCACATTCTTCCATATAGGGAGTTATTCATTAATTTCCTTACATCCTTCTATGCTTCAGTTTTAGCTATTGCTCTTTTATTTGTATTGTTTTGTATATAATCTCTACATATATAATCGTGTTTAAACTTAATTACTCTATGTATTTTTCTTACTTTTATTCCCATCTTAACATAGAAATTTAACATCCTATAATGAACCATATATTCGGTTTTGTTGTTTTGGTCTAAGATTAATTTCTCTGATCTTGCCTTGCCTCCATCTCTTTCTCTGTAACCTACCTCATTATCTTTTATCTTTCTCTTATTAGGCAACTAATTAGTGCTAACTGTTCTGTTCTCTCTTTACATTCATTAGTATAATAAATATCACAAACTATATAGTAACCATGATCACTATCGTCTGGAGTATTCAATTTTACATCTAGAGTAGTAGTAGTAATGAACTCAAAATCCTTATAAGGTAACTTTTGCATCATTGCATAACGATATAGGCTGTTTGCATCGATGTACCAAATGGTCTTACCATCACTGTTATCTAGATATCTATCACCCATTATTCCACATATACCACCTCTCTTTGCCCCAACAAAATCATCTAGCATTTGTTTATCTTGCAATGTATCTAATGTTACACCGCTTGACATTAACCAACAATCAAAACTATAAACTGGGAGACTTACATAGTGTAGTGGGTTGAGCTTAAATTCTTTCATGCTTAGTTTAACATATTCATTCATGCAATAGTCTAATATTTCCACATCATTCTGAAAATACTCTATGGTTAGATCTTTACCAGTTTTATTACTGTTTTCATTATTAAAGTTATCTACTTCTTCTTGTGTTGGTAATTTATTATGTAGAGCGGATTTGAAGTCTTCTATTTTTAGATTACCTATAACTTCCTGGTAGGTAGCTTTGCTACCCTTGGTAGTGGAACTACCATACGACTTCGTCGTGGTGCCCAATTGGTTTGAATCCAAACCAAGTATTCATGTGGATATAATGTTTCAGTTTTACATCCGTATATCTTTGCCATTTGATCTAGAGGCATAGCTAGGAAGTTATAACTATCTAAGAATTTGAGACAACCAATGCTAAACATCTTAGACTTACCAGCAGCTAGTGGTATGTTATCTACTTTTCTTTTATCAATATTCTGTTTGAAGAGTTCACTGTATAGTAGGCCTTTGGTAACTGCTCTTGACCAACAGTTTTGGCCCAGTTTCGACATCCACCCATCCTTTTGTTTGCTTTTGAACATTTAAGGTCGTTGAATTCTTTCGAGGTGTTCTAGTTCCTATGCTGCTCAATGCAACTCGTAAACACGCGTTTCAAGAGGCCCCTTAGAAATGCGACAATTTTGTCTGTATTCAGATACTATGGATTTAAAATAAAGGATTCCTGGTTTTCATTAAAACCAAAACAGTAACTTGTTTGAAGAGTTCACTGTATAGTAGGTTGAAGTCATAGCCAGAGCCATTATGGAATATTACTGGAATGAAGTTTTGTTGTTTGTATCTTAGATTACATATTTTACATGCTGGTCCTCTATATTGACCAGTTTCATGACAATGATCTCTTACTTTATTAATACATGTTTTGCTGCAGATATGACAAGTGTTATTAGTTTTATGCTATAATTTATCCTCTTCTGTGAATATCATCTTTTCATTATGTTTGAAATTATACTCTGTTTCTATTTCTAATAGATCTCTAGCAAATCTTTTGATGCAGCCTAGACCGAAGTAGTTTTTGAAATTACCTTTCCTGGTGTAACCCACAGCTATTGGAATATGTTCAGCTATTACATATTTTATATCATTAGTTGAGATATCGGTGAAACCGCTTCGCGGATCAACAATGCAACATTCTATATCGGCAGTTATAATATTTTTTATATTTTGACGTTTGTGGTCATTTATAAAAGTAATATGTTTTTTCATAGGACAAACAATCTCTGGTTTGGATGAGGTGTTGCATTCGTGTTTATCATATTTAATTTGTGAGTTAAACCAATAGGTACACCTATCGCAATAATAATATTTAATATTATTTTTATTTGGGCGAACTGACAGGGTTTCTATATTTTTTATTAGGGCACAATGTTCTATTTGACCACTACTCCAAACTAGTATTCTTACGTCTTTTCTATCTTTATTAAAATCATCCACCGTTTTAAACAATTCTACTTTACCTCCACCACAGGGGTTGTATACCCAAATATTAATATTATACAATTTCTGATTCTTAATAAATAGCCGAAGTCATCTTCATGTTGTTGTCTTGGTTCATTTAGTTTATGTACATATTTACTTTCTCGAGTTGCATTACTATGCCTGGATTTAACCATGCGGTGATAGTTAGTTGCAAGCAGTTGTATTTATAACTTCGTATATTTAATATCGATTTAGAGTTTCTGAGATCAGCTGGTAAATCTATATAACTACCAATAGATGCTTTAGTTGGTTCAATGTTTAACTGAATACTTCTTATTCCAAGAAACCCAAAATCATAATCACAACCCTCATATATTTTTCTTTTCGAAATCTAGCCACCGATTGAAGTCACCATATTCATATATCGCATTATTATTAATATAATCAGTATTGAAGAATATTTTAGTAGTTTTAACTTCTTCTTTGGTTCTCTTCTTATAATCACATTCAGCCGTGATCTTATATTTAAAACTCTTAACTTTTCTGAACTGGTAACAGTTTTTAATTTCTTCTAAAGAGTAATTAGTTGCTTCATCTATATCTTCAATGTAATTCCCACCTTTATCTGTAATATAAAACTCTCTCATGTTCTGACTGGAGTTTATATCAAAGTCTTTTGTGTTTTCTAGATACTTACGATTATGACTATATGAGTGAGTAGTTAGAGCTATTTTATTCCTAAATTCTTCAAGACATTCTTTACCTTCATAATCAATTCTGGTGTAGATATCCTCTTCAATTTTAGTTTTAGGTTTGGTGGCTGGTTTAGTTTTAATAATATAATCATCTTCATCCGAATTATACACCTTCTCCAAGATTTCTTCTTTTTCAGACTCAAACATTTTCTCCAATAGTTCCTTATGTTTGATATCGTATGATTGATGCCTGTATAAACCCTTCTTTGTTTCAAAGGATAAATTACAGACATGGCAGAAGTTTATGACACTAGTATTAGTTGATTGAGACATGATGTATTTATTTAGGGAAATAATCAAAAAATAATTTTTCGAAAAATGAAAATGAAATGCAATGAGTGTATAAATAACCCTTGGAAAGAATGTTGTAATAATTGTAAAGAGCTGGAATATTCCTGTTATGTATGTAAAAATATGGTCAAAGTGATAGATTATATAGAACATTTGGGATATCATTATTCTGATCCTGATCAATATCTAACATGTAGTATGTGTGATGTTTATAAACATATATCACTATATAGATTTAGGAATAGGAAATGTAGACTATCTATTTATCATCATAGATATAGATATGGTCATACTAGAAATCAATTCAGAGAACATGTTCATAAGTATAATTTTCAAGAAGACACTGAAAAACACTAATGACTGTGTTTCCACCGATCTCAGTGTTTTTTGACTGTGCTCTTTTTGTTCGCTTTCTTTCATATTTAGCAACCACTAATAGTACAAGAAGTCAACAAGCTTGGTTTAACATCGCATTACACATCAGTGAAACTGCTTTGCAGATCGAATGAAAAGTGCATGTCATGCTAAAATGGCCGCCACCATTGACAAAGAAAGCCACCACCACTAACAGAATGAAATCAAACAAGCGAATATTTCGAATATATGATGCACTTAAAAATTAGCTAGTAAGGTGAATATTTACTAAAATTTTTATTTGATTTTTAATAAATTATACAAAGATTTCAATTTAATATAAGGATTTAAATATTACTTTACTTTCAAACAGGTGATTACTTGGGAAAGGATAAATAATTTTAAGTTAAAAATCATGTCAGATTTTTCTAGAAAAAAGAATGTTCTAGAATAACTCTCCAGAATTCTACTCAGAATGGAAAAAGTTCCATGTTTTTGGCAGAAGTTCAGAAGGATAGCCAGCTACAATATAGGTGCATGACAGAACTACAATTTTCATAAATGATAAACAAGCTATTGGTTATTGAGTAATATATTTAATATTAATATTGATAATGATATCCCTACAAATGATACATTAATAATGATATCCTTAGTATAAATACATTAATATATTCACCTGACTATTAAGAGTTCAGTCAGCTTAATAATTAAAATTAAAATTGTTCAAGCATTCTGTAGTTGCACCCTCCCCCACAGTTGCCATTAAGAAAGGTCGAGCAATACTGCCAAAAGCGTGGTAAAGGCGAGACAACCTTTTATCAAGACCTCTCAAGACTCGGCTCAAAAAAATGAACCCTGGTACATAGATCACTCAGTTAAACATCATAGATCAATCGTCTCCAAGGGTAAAGTCAAAATTTTAAAAAAAATTGTTTCGTATTATCTATTGTAATCCTATTATAATCGTATTATAATCTTATTATCTATTGAAAAAAAACTTTGTGAGATGATTAACATGATTTATTTGAGTATAGTTTGGCATATTAGAGATGAAATTAGGCTTAAAATTAGCTTTGAGAACTTTTGGATATTAGTGTATGAAATGCATAAATTATACTAGCTATGTACATTTTTGTACACAAAATTGTGCGTGTAATATCTATTTATAGTGGTGAATATAGTAGTAGATAAAACAAGGGAATCAACAAACAGTAAAATTTGGCCCGATTCGACATGCGCGACTAGCGTTGAAAGCTACTGAATTTAATGGCCTTGATATCAAGTGATTTTTTAATCAAAGTCTTCGTGATTTTGATATACTTGTTCATATTTGTTGATTTTTTAAAATCATTTTTTTTGAACAAAGAATCATCCCATTGATGTCGTATGAATGACAATCATCCTAGTGCTCAAATCGAGGCATAACGTAATGTACTTATTGACTTCCTTTGAAAGCTATTGAATTTAATGGTCTTGATATTACGTGCTGTTTTCAGAATACTTGTGATTCTGATATACTTGTTCATATTTAAAGATTTTTTGAAGTCATATTTTTTAAACAAAGAAACATCCCATTGATGACGTATGAATGACAATCATCCTAGTGCTCACATCGAGGCATAACGTAATGTACTTATTGACTTCCTTTGAAACCTATTGAATTTAATGGCCTTGATATCACGTGATTTTTTAATCAAAACTTTTGTGATTTTGATATACTTCTTCATATTTGTTGGTTCTTTGAAATCATGTTTTTTTAAACAAAGAATCATCCCATTGATGACGTATGAATAACAATAAACATAGTGCTCACATCGAGGCATAACGTAATGTATTTATTGGATTCCTTTGAAAGCTATTGATTTTAATGGCCTTGATATCACGTGTTTTTTTAATCAAAATTTTTGTGATTTTGATATACTTGTTCATATTTGTTGATTTTTTGAAATCATATTTTTTTAAACAAAGAATCATCCCATTGATGACGTATGAATAACAATAGCCATAGTGCTCACATCGAGGCATAACATAATGTATTTTTTGACTTCCTTTGAAAGCTATTGAATTTAATGCCCTTGATATCAAGTGATTTTTTAATCAAAATTTTCGTGATTTTCATATACTTGTTCATATTTGTTGATTTTTTGAAATCATATTTTTTTAAACAAAGAATCATCCCATTGATGGCGTATGAATAACAATAACCATAGTGCTCACATCGAGGCATAACATAATGTATTTTTTGACTTCCTTTGAAAGCTATTGAATTTAATGGCCTGATATCAAGTGGTTTTTTAATCAAAATTTTTGTGATTTTGATATACTTGTTCATATTTGTTGGTTCTTTGAAATCATGTTTTTTTAAACAAAGAATCATCCCATTGATGACGTATGAATAACAATAATCATAGTGCTCACATCGAGGCATAACGTAATGTATTTATTGGATTCCTTTGAAAGCTATTGATTTTAATGGCCTTGATATCACGTGTTTTTTTATCAAAATTTTCGTGATTTTGATATACGTGTTCATTTTTGTTGATTTTTTTTTATTTTTTCGAAACATATTTTTTAAACAAAGAGTCATCCCCTTGATGACGTATGAATAACAATAATCATAGTGCTCACATCGAGGCATAATGTAATGTATTTATTGACTTCCTTTGAAAGCTATTGAATTTATTGGTCTTGATAATACGTGTTTTTTTTCAAAATGTTTGTGATTTTGATATACTTGTTCATATTTAATGATTTTTTGAAGTCATATTTTTTGAACAAAGAAACATCCCATTGATGACGTATGAATGACAATCATCATAATGCTCACATCGAGGCATAACGTATTCTACTAATTGACTTCCTTTGAAAGCTATTGAATATAATGGCCTTAATATTACGTGTTTTTTTTAATTTTCGTGATTTTGATACAATTGTTCATATTTGTTGATTTTTTGAAATCATATTTTTTTAAACAAAGAATCATCCCATTGATGACGTATGAATAACAATAATCATAGTGCTCACGTCGAGGCATAACGTAATGTATTTATTGGATTCCTTTGAAAGCTATTGAATTTAATGGCCTTGATATCACGTGTTTTTTAATCAAAATTTTCGTGATTTTGATATACTTGTTCATTTTTGTCGAATTTTTTAATTTTTTCAAAACATATTTTTTTAAACAAAGAGTCATCCTCTTGATGACGTATGAATAACAATAATAATAGTGCTCACATCGAGGCATAATGTAATGTATTTATTGACTTCCTTTGAATGCTATTGAATTTATTGGTCTTGATATTACGTGTTTTTTTTCAAAAGGTTTGTGATTTTGATATACTTGTTCATATTTAGTGATTTTTTGGAGTCAAATTTTTTAAACAAAGAAACGTCCCATTGATGACGTATGAATGACAATCATCATAATGCTCACATCGAGGCATAACGTAATCTATTAATTGACTTCCTTTGAAAGCTATTGAATTTAATGGTCTTGATATTACGTGCTGTTTTCAGAATATTTGTGATTCTGATATACTTGTTCATATTTAATGATTTTTTGAAGTCATATTTTTTAAACAAAGAAACATCCCATTGATGACGTATGAATGACAATCATCCTAGTGCTCACATCGAGGCATAACGTAATGTACTTATTGATTTCCTTTGAAACCTATTGAATTTAATGGCCTTGATATCACGTGATTTTTTAATCAAAACTTTTGTGATTTTGATATACTTCTTCATATTTGTTGGTTCTTTGAAATCATGTTTTTTTAAACAAAGAATCATCCCATTGATGACGTATGAATAACAATAATCATAGTGCTCACATCGAGGCATAACGTAATGTATTTATTGGATTCCTTTGAAAGCTATTGATTTTAATGGCCTTGATATCACGTTTTTTTAATCAAAATTTTTGTGATTTTGATATACTTGTTCATATTTGTTGATTTTTTGAACTCATATTTTTTTAAACAAAGAATCATCCCATTGATGACGTATGAATAACAATAACCATAGCGCTCACATCGAGGCATAACATAATGTATTTTTTGACTGCCTTTGAAAGCTATTGAATTTAATGCCCTTGATATCAAGTGATTTTTTAATCAAAATTTTCGTGATTTTGATACACTTGTTCATATTTGTTGATTTTTTGAAATCATATTTTTTTAAACAAAGAATCATCCCATTGATGACGTATGAATAACAATAACCATAGTGCTCACATCGAGGCATAACATAATGTATTTTTTGACTTCCTTTGAAAGCTATTGAATTTAATGGCCTGATATCAAGTGGTTTTTTAATCAAAATTTTTGTGATTTTGATATACTTGTTCATATTTGTTGGTTCTTTGAAATCATGTTTTTTTAAACAAAGAATCATCCCATTGATGACGTATGAATAACAATAATCATAGTGCTCACATCGAGGCATAACGTAACGTATTTATTGGATTCCTTTGAAAGCTATTGATTTTAATGGCCTTGATATCACGTGTTTTTTTATCAAAATTTTCGTGATTTTGATATACGCGTTCATTTTTGTTGATTTTTTTTTATTTTTTCGAAACATATTTTTTTAAACAAAGAGTCATCCCCTTGATGACGTATGAATGACAATAATCATAGTGCTCACATCGAGGCATAATGTAATGTATTTATTGACTTCCTTTGAAAGCTATTGAATTTATTGGTCTTGATAATACGTGTTTTTTTTTCAAAATGTTTGTGATTTTGATATACTTGTTCATATTTAATGATTTTTTGAAGTCATATTTTTTAAACAAAGAAACATCCCATTGATGACGTATGAATGACAATCATCATAATGCTCACATCGAGGCATAACGTATTCTATTAATTGACTTTCTTTGAAAGCTATTGAATATAATGGCCTTAATATTACGTGTTTTTTTTAATTTTCGTGATTTTGATACAATTGTTCATATTTGTTGATTTTTTGAAATCATATTTTTTTAAACAAAGAATCATCCCATTGATGACGTATGAATAACAATAATCATAGTGCTCACATCGAGGCATAACGTAATGTATTTATTGGATTCCTTTGAAAGCTATTGAATTTAATGGCCTTGATATCACGTGTTTTTTAATCAAAATTTTCGTGATTTTGATATACTTGTTCATTTTTGTTGATTTTTTTTATTTTTTCAAAACATATTTTTTTAAACAAAGAATCATCCCATTGATGACGTATGAATAACAATAATCATAGTGCTCACATCGAGGCATAACGTAATGTATTTATTGGATTCCTTTGAAAGCTATTGAATTTAATGGCCTTGATATCACGTGTTTTTTAATCAAAATTTTCGTGATTTTGATACAATTGTTCATATTTGTTGATTTTTTGAAATCATATTTTTTTAAACAAAGAATCATCCCATTGATGACGTTTGAATAACAATAATCATAGTGCTCACATCGAGGCATAATGTAATGTATTTATTGACTTCCTTTGAAAGCTATTGAATTTAATGGCCTGATATCAAGTGATTTTTTAATCAAAATTTTTGTGATTTTGATATACTTGTTCATATTTGTTGGTTCTTTGAAACAATGTTTTTTTAAACAAAGAATCATCCCATTGATGACGTAGGAATAACAATAATTATAGTGCTCACATCGAGGCATAACGTAATGTATTTATTGGATTCCTTTGAAAGCTATTGATTTTAATGGCCTTGATATCACGTGTTTTTTAATCAAAATTTTCGTGATTTTGATATACTTGTTCATTTTTGTTGAATTTTTTAATTTTTTCAAAACATATTTTTTTAAACAAAGAGTCATCCTCTTGATGACGTATGAATAACAATAATAATAGTGCTCACATCGAGGCATAATGTAATGTATTTATTGACTTCCTTTGAAAGCTATTGAATTTATTGGTCTTGATATTACGTGTTTTTTTCAAAAGGTTTGTGATTTTGATATATTTGTCATATTTAGTGATTTTTTGGAGTCAAGTTTTTTAAACAAAGAAACGTCCCATTGATGACGTATGAATGACAATCATCACAATGCTCACATCGAGGCATAACGCAATCTATTAATTGACTTCCTTTGAAAGCTTTTGAATTTAATGGCCTTAATATTACGTGTTTTTTTTAATTTTCGTGATTTTGGTACAATTGTTCATATTTGTTGATTTTTTGAAATCATATTTTTTTAAACAAAGAATCATCCCATTGATGACGTATGAATAACAATAATCATAGTGCTCACATCGAGGCATAACGTAATGTATTTGTTGGACTCCTTTGAAAGCTATTGAATTTAATGGCCTGATATCGGGTGATTTTTTAATCAAAATTTTTGAGATTTTGATATACTTGTTCA
This sequence comes from Convolutriloba macropyga, assembly GCF_964194025.1. Lineage (NCBI taxonomy): Eukaryota > Metazoa > Xenacoelomorpha > Acoela > Convolutidae > Convolutriloba > Convolutriloba macropyga. The sequence continues at coordinate 29,337 of NW_027452988.1, forward strand.
TATTTGTTGGTTCTTTGAAATCATGGTTTTTTGAACAAAGAATCATCCCATTGATGACGTATGAATAACAATAATCATAGTGCTCACATCGAGGCATAACGTAATGTATTTATTGGATTCCTTTGAGAGCTATTGATTTTAATGGCCTTGATATCACGTGTTTTTTAATCAAAATTTTTGTGATTTTGATATACTTGTTCATTTTTGTTGATTTTTTTTATTTTTTCAAAACATATTTTTTTAAACAAAGAATCATCCCATTGTTGACGTTTGAATAACAATAGTCATAGTGCTCACATCGAGGCATAATGTAATGTATTTATTGACTTCTTTTGAAAGCTATTGAATTTAATGGCCTGATATCAAGTGATTTTTTAATCAAAATTTTTGTGATTTTGATATACTTGTTCATATTTGTTGGTTCTTTGAAATTATGTTTTTTTAAACAAAGAATCATCCCATTGATGACGTATGAATAACAATAATAATAGTGCTCACATCGAGGCATAACGTAATGTATTTATTGGATTCCTTTGAAAGCTATTGATTTTAATGGCCTTGATATCACGTGTTTTTTAATCAAAATTTTCGTGATTTTGATATACTTGTTCATTTTTGTTGATTTTTTTTTATTTTTTCAAAACATATTTTTTTAAACAAAGAGTCATCCCCTTGATGACGTATGAACAACAATAATCATAGTGCTCACATCGAGGCATAATGTAATGTATTTATTGACTTCCTTTGAAAGCTATTGAATTTATTGGTCTTGATATTACGTGTTTTTTTTCAAAATGTTTGTGATTTTGATATACTTGTTCATATTTAGTGATTTTTTGAAGTCATATTTTTTAAACAAAGGAACGTCCTATTGATGACGTTTGAATGACAATCATAATAGTGCTCACATCGAGGCATAACGTAATGTATTTATTGGATTCCTTTGAAAGCTATTGATTTTAATGGCCTTGATATCACGTGTTTTTTAATCAAAATTTTTGTGATTTTGATATACTTGTTCATTTTTGTTGATTTTTTTTTATTTTTTCAAAACATATTTTTTTAAACAAAGAATCATCCCATTGATGACGTTTGAATAACAATAATCATAGTGCTCACATCGAGGCATAATGTAAAGTTTTTATTGACTTCCTTTGAAAGCTATTGAATTTAATGGCCTGATAACAAGTGATTTTTTAATCAAAATTTTTGGTGATTTTGATATACTTGTTCATATTTGTTGGTTCTTTGAAATCATGTTTTTTTAAACAAAGAATCATCCCATTGATGACGTATGAATAACAATAATCATAGTGCTCACATCGAGGCATAACGTAATGTGTTTATTGGATTCCTTTGAAAGCTATTGATTTTAATGGCCTTGATATCACGTGTTTTTTAATCAAAATTTTCGTGAGTTTGATATACTTGTTCATTTTTGTTGATTTTTTTTATTTTTTCAAAACATATTTTTTTAAACAAAGAGTCATCCCCTTGATGACGTATGAATAACAATAATCATAGTGCTCACATCGAGGCATAATGTAATGTATTTATTGACTTCCTTTGAAAGCTATTGAATTTATTGGTCTTGATATTACGTGTTTTTTATCAAATTGTTCGTGATTTTGATATACTTGTTCATATTTAGTGATTTTTTGAAGTCATATTTTTTAAACAAAGAAACGTCCCATTGATGACGTATGAATGACAATCATCATAGTGCTCACATCGAGGCATAACGTAATGTATTTATTGGATTCCGTTGAAAGCTATTGATTTTAATGGCCTTGATATCACGTGTTTTTTAATCAAAATTTTCGTGATTTTGATATACTTGTTCGTTTTTGTTAATTTTTTTTGTTTTTTCAAAACATATTTTTTTAAACAAAGAATCATCCCATTGATGACGTTTGAATAACAAAAATCATAGTGCTCACATCGAGGCATAATGTAATGTATTTATTGACTTCCTTTGAAAGCTATTGAATTTAGTGGCCTGATATCAAGTGATTTTTTAATCAAAATTTTCGTGATTTTGATATACTTGTTCGTTTTTGTTAATTTTTTTTGTTTTTTCAAAACATATTTTTTTAAACAAAGAATCATCCCATTGATGACGCTTGAATAACAAAAATCATAGTGCTCACATCGAGGCATAATGTAATGTATTTATTGACTTCCTTTGAAAGCTATTGAATTTAGTGGCCTGATATCAAGTGATTTTTTAATCAAAATTTTTGTGATTTTGATATACTTGTTCATATTTGTTGGTTCTTTGAAATCATGTTTTTTTAAACAAATAATCATCCCATTGATGACGTATGAATAACAATAATCATAGTGCTCACATCGAGGCATAACGTAATGTACTTATTGGATTCCTTTGAAAGCTATTGATTTTAATGGCCTTGATATCACGTGTTTTTTACTCAAAATTTTCGTGATTTTGATATACTTGTTCCTTTTTGTTGATTTTTTTTTATTTTTGCAAAACATATTTTTTTAAACAAAGAGTCATCCCCTTGATGACGTATGAATAACAATAATCATAGTGCTCACATCGAGGCATAATGTAATGTATTTATTGACTTCCTTTGAAAGCTATTGAATTTATTGGTCTTGATATTACGTGTTTTTTTTCAAAATGTTTGTAATTTTGATATACTTGTTCAGATTTAGTGATTTTTTGAAGTCATATTTTTTAAACAAAGAAACGTCCCATTGATGACGTATGAATGACAATAATCATAGTGCTCACATCGAGACATAACGTAATGTATTTGTTGGATTCCTTTGAAAGCTATTGAATTTAATGGCCTTGATATCACGTGTTGTTTTCTTAATTTTCTTGATTTTGATACAATTGTTCATATTTGTTGATTTTTTGGAATCATATTTTTTTAAACAAAGAATCATCCCATTGATGACGTATGAATAACAATAATCATAGTGCTCACATCGAGGCATAACGTAATCTATTAGTTGACTTCCTTTGAAGGCTATTGAATTTAATGGCCTTGATATCACGTGTTTTTTAATCAAAATTTTCGTGATTATGATATACTTGTTCATTTTTGTTGATTTTTTTTATTTTTTCAAAACATATTTTTTAAAACAAAGAATCATCCCATTGATGACGTATGAATAACAATAATCATAGTGCTCACATCGAGGCATAACGTAATGTTTTTACTGACTTCCTTTGAAAGCTATTGAATTTAATGGCCTTGATATCAAGTGATTTTTTAATCACAATTTTCGTGATTTTGATATAATTGTTCGTATTTGTTGATTTTTTGAAATCGTATTTTTTTAAGCAAAGAATCATCCCATTGATGACGTATGAATAACAATAATCATAGTGCTCACATCGAGGCATAACGTAATATTTTTATTGACTTCCTTTGAAAGCTATTGAATTTAATGGCCTTGATATCAAGTGGTTTTTTAATCACAATTTTCGTGATTTTGATATACTTGTTCATATTTGTTGATTTTTTGAAATCATATTTTTTTAAACAAAGAATCATCCCATTGATGACGTATGAATAACAATAATCATAGTGCTCACATCGAGGCATAACGTAATCTATTAGTTGATTTCCTTTGAAAGCTATTGAATTTAATGGCCTTGTAATCACGTGTTTTTTAATTAAAATTTTCGTGATTTTGATATACTTGTTCATTTTTGTTGATTTTTTTTATTTTTTCAAAACATATTTTTTTAAACAAAGAATCATCCCATTGATGACGTATGAATAACAATGATCATAGTGCTCACATCGAGGCATAACGTAATGTTTTTATTGACTTCCTTTGAAAGCTATTGAATTTAATGGCCTTGATATCAAGTGATTTTTTAATCACAATTTTCGTGATTTTGATATAATTGTTCGTATTTGTTGATTTTTTGAAATCGTATTTTTTTATTAAGCAAAGAATCATCCCATTGATGACGTATGAATAACAATAATCATAGTGATCACATCGAGGCATAACGTAATATTTTTATTGACTTCCTTTGAAAGCTATTGAATTTAATGGCCTTGATATCAAGTGGTTTTTTAATCACAATTTTCGTGATTTTGATATACTTGTTCATATTTGTTGATTTTTAGAAATCATATTTTTTTAAACAAAGAATCATCCCATTGATGACGTATGAATAACAATAATCATAGTGCTCACATCGAGGCATAACGTAATCTATTAGTTGACTTCCTTTGAAAGCTATTGAATTTAATGGCCTTGTAATCACGTGTTTTTTAATTAAAATTTTCGTGATTTTGATATACTTGTTCATTTTTGTTGATTTTTTTTTATTTTTTCAAAACATATTTTTTAAACAAAGAATCATCCCATTGATGACGTATGAATAACAATAATCATAGTGCTCACATCGAGGCATAACGTAATGTTTTTATTGACTTCCTTTGAAAGCTATTGAATTTAATGGCCTTGATATCAAGTGATTTTTTAATCACAATTTTCGTGATTTTGATATAATTGTTCGTATTTGTTGATTTTTTGAAATCGTATTTTTTTAAGCAAAGAATCATCCCATTGATGACGTATGAATAACAATAATCATAGTGCTCACATCGAAGCATAACGTAATGTTTTTATCGACTTCCTTTGAAAGCTATTGAATTTAATGGCCTTGATATCAGGTGATTTTTTAATCACAATTTTCGTGATTTTGATATAATTGTTCGTATTTGTTGATTTTTTGAAATCGTATTTTTTTAAGCAAAGAATCATCCCATTGATGACGTATGAATAACAATAATCATAGTGCTCACATCGAGGCATAACGTAATGTATTTATTGACTTCCTTTGAAAGCTATTGAATTTAATGGCCTTGATATCAAGTGATTTTTTAATCACAATTTTCGTGATTTTGATATAATTGTTCGTATTTGTTGGTTCTTTGAAATCATGTTTTTTAAACAAAGAATCATCCCATTGATGACTTATGAATAACAATAATCATAGTGCTCACATCGAGGCATAACGTAATATTTTTATTGACTTCCTTTGAAAGCTATTGAATTTAATGGCCTTGATATCAAGTGGTTTTTTAATCACAATTTTCGTGATTTTGATATACTTGTTCATATTTGTTGATTTTTAGAAATCATATTTTTTTAAACAAAGAATCATCCCATTGATGACGTATGAATAACAATAATCATAGTGCTCACATCGAGGCATAACGTAATCTATTAGTTGACTTCCTTTGAAAGCTATTGAATTTAATGGCCTTGTAATCACGTGTTTTTTAATTAAAATTTTCGTGATTTTGATATACTTGTTCATTTTTGTTGATTTTTTTTTATTTTTTCAAAACATATTTTTTAAACAAAGAATCATCCCATTGATGACGTATGAATAACAATAATCATAGTGCTCACATCGAGGCATAACGTAATGTTTTTATTGAATTCCTTTGAAAGCTATTGAATTTAATGGCCTTGATATCAAGTGATTTTTTAATCACAATTTTCGTGATTTTGATATAATTGTTCGTATTTGTTGATTTTTTGAAATCGTATTTTTTTAAGCAAAGAATCATCCCATTGATGACGTATGAATAACAATAATCATAGTGCTCACATCGAAGCATAACGTAATGTTTTTATCGACTTCCTTTGAAAGCTATTGAATTTAATGGCCTTGATATCAGGTGATTTTTTAATCACAATTTTCGTGATTTTGATATAATTGTTCGTATTTGTTGATTTTTTGAAATCGTATTTTTTTAAGCAAAGAATCATCCCATTGATGACGTATGAATAACAATAATCATAGTGCTCACATCGAGGCATAACGTAATGTATTTATTGACTTCCTTTGAAAGCTATTGAATTTAATGGCCTTGATATCAAGTGATTTTTTAATCACAATTTTCGTGATTTTGATATAATTGTTCGTATTTGTTGGTTCTTTGAAATCATGTTTTTTAAACAAAGAATCATCCCATTGATGACTTATGAATAACAATAATCATAGTGCTCACAGCGAGGCATAACGTAATGTTTTTATTGACTTCCTTTGAAAGCTATTGAATTTAATGGCCTTGATATCAAGTGATTTTATAATCACAATTTTCGTGATTTTGATATAATTGTTCGTATTTGTTGATCTTTTGAAATCGTAATTTTTTAAGCAAAGAATCATCCCATTGATGACGTATGAATAACAATAATCATAGTGCTCACATCGAGGCATAACGTAATGTATTTATTGACTTCCTTTGAAAGCTATTGAATTTATTGGCCTGATATCAAGTGATCTTTTAATCAAAATTTTCGTGATTTTGATATACTTGTTCATTTTTGTTGATTTTTTTTTATTTTTTCAAATATATTTTTTTAAACAAAGAGTCATCCCCTTGATGACGTATGAATAACAATAATCATAGTGCTCACATCGAGGCATAATGTAATGTATTTATTGACTTCCTTTGAAAGCTATTGAATTTATTGGTCTTGATATTACCTGTTTTTTTTTTCAAAATGTTTCTGATTTTGATATACTTGTTCATACTTAGTGATTTTTTGAAGTCATATTTTTTAAACAAAGAAATATCCCATTGATGACGTATGAATGACAATCATCATAGTGCTCACATCGAGGCATAACGTAATCTATTATTTGACTTCCTTTGAAAGCTATTGAATTTAATGGCCTTGATATTACGTGTTTTTTTTAATTTTTGTGATTTTGATACACTTGTTCATATTTATTGATTTTTTGAAGTCATATTTTTCAAACAAAGAAACATCCCATTGATGACGTATGAATGACAATCGTCATAGTGCTCACATCGAGGCATAACGTAACCTATTAATTGACTTCCTTTGAAAGCTATTGAATTTAATGGCCTTAATATAACGTGTTGTTTTTTAATTTTCGTGATTTTGATACACTTGTTGATATTTGTTGAATTTTTGAAATCATATTTTTTTAAACAAAGAATCATCCCATTGATGACGTATGAATAACATTAATCATAGTGCTCACATCGAGGCATAACGTAATGTATTTATTGACTTCCTTTGAAAGCTATTGAATTTAATGGCCTGATATCAAGTGATTTTTTAATCAAAATTTTCGTGATTTTGATATACTTGTTCATATTTGCTGGTTCTTCGAAATCATGTTTTTTTAAACAAAGAATCATCCCATTGGTGACGTATGAATAACAATAATCATAGTGCTCACATCGAGGCATAACGTAATGTATTTAGTGACTTCCTTTGAAAGCTATTGAATTTATTGGCCTGATATCAAGTGATTTTTTAATCAAAATTTTCGTGATTTTGATATACTTGTTCATTTTTGTTGATTTTTTTTTATTTTTTCAAATATATTTTTTTAAACAAAGAGTCATCCCCTTGATGACGTATGAATAACAATAATCATAGTGCTCACATCGAGGCATAATGTAATTTATTTATTGACTTCCTTTGAAAGCTACTGAATTTATTGGTCTTGATATTACCTGTTTTTTTCAAAATGTTTGTGATTTTGATATACTTGTTCATATTTAGTGATTTTTTGAAGTCATATTTTTTAAACAAAGAAATATCCCATTGATGACGTATGAATGACAATCATCATAGAGCTCACATCGAGGCATAACGTAATCTATTAATTGACTTCCTTTGAAAGCTATTGAATTTAATGGCCTTGATATTACGTGTTTTTTTAATTTTCGTGATTTTGATACACTTGTTCATTTTTCTTGATTTTTTGAAGTCATGTTTTTCAAACAAAGAAACATCCCATTGATGACGTATGAATGACAATCATCATAGTGCTCACATCGAGGCATAACGTAATCTATTAATTGACTTCCTTTGAAAGCTATTGAATTTAATGGCCTTGATATTACGTGTTTTTTTTAATTTTTGTGATTTTGATGCACTTGTTGATATTTATTGATTTTTTGAAATCATATTTTTTTAAACAAAGAAATATCCCATTGATGACGTATGAATAACAATAATCATAGTGCTCACATCGAGGCATAACGTAATGTATTTGTTGGATTTCTTTGAAAGCTATTGAATTTAATGGCCTTGATATCACGTGTTTTTTAATCAAAATTTTTGTGATTTTGATATACTTGTTCATTTTTGTTGATTTTTTTTTATTTTTTCAAAACATATTTTTTTAAACAAAGAATCATCCCATTGGTGACGTTTGAATAACAATAATCATAGTGCTCACATCGAGGCATAATGTAATGTATTTATTGAATTCCTTTGAAAGCTATTGAATTCATTGGTCTTGATATTACGTGTTTTTTTCCAAAATGTTTGTGATTTTGATATACTTGTTCATATTTGTTGGTTCTTTGAAATCATGTTTTTTAAACAAAGAATCATCCCATTGATGACTTATGAATAACAATAATAATAGTGCTCACATCGAGGCATAACGTAATGTATTTGTTGGATTCCTTTGAAAGCTATTGAATTTAATGGCCTTGATATCACGTGTTTTTTAATCAAAATTTTCGTGATTTTGATATACTTGTTCATTTTTGTTGATTTTTTTTTATTTTTCCAAAACATATTTTTTTAAACAAAGAATCATCCCATTGGTGACGTTTGAATAACAATAATCATAGTGCTCACATCGAGGCATAATGTAATGTATTTATTGAATTCCTTTGAAAGCTATTGAATTCAGTGGTCTTGATATTACGTGTTTTTTTTCAAAATGTTTGTGATTTTGATATACTTGTTCATATTTGTTGGTTCTTTGAAATCATGTTTTTTAAACAAAGAATCATCCCATTGATGACTTATGAATAACAATAATCATAGTGCTCACATCGAGGCATAACGTAATGTTTTTTTTGACTTCCTTTGAAAGCTATTGAATTTAATGGCCTTGATATCAAGAGATTTTTTAATCACAATTTTCGTGATTTTGATATAACTGTTCGTATTTGTTGATTTTTTGAAATCGTATTTTTTAAGCAAAGAATCATCCCATTGATGACGTATGAATAACAATAATCATAGTGCTCACATCGAGGCATAACGTAATGTATTTATTGACTTCCTTTGAAAGCTATTGAATTTATTGGCCTGATATCAAGTGATTTTTTAATCAAAATTTTCGTGATTTTGATATACTTGTTCATTTTTGTTGATTTTTTTTTATTTTTTCAAATATATTTTTTTAAACAAAGAGTCATCCCCTTGATGACGTATGAATAACAATAATCATAGTGCTCACATCGAGGCATAATGTAATTTATTTATTGACTTCCTTTGAAAGCTATTGAATTTATTGGTCTTGATATTACCTGTTTTTTTAATTTTTGTGATTTTGATACACTTGTTCATATTTCTTGATTTTTTGAAGTCATGTTTTTCAAACAAAGAAATATCCCATTGATGACGTATGAATGACAATCATCATAGTGCTCACATCGAGGCATAACGTAATCTATTAATTGACTTCCTTTGAAAGCTATTGAATTTAATGGCCTTGATATTACGTGTTTTTTTAATTTTCGTGATTTTGATAAACTTGTTCATATTTCTTGATTTTTTGAAGTCATGTTTTTCAAACAAAGAAACATCCCATTGATGACGTATGAATGACAATCATCATAGTGCTCACATCGAGGCATAACGTAATCTATTAATTGACTTCCTTTGAAAGCTATTGAATTTAATGGCCTTAATATTAGGTGTTTTTTTTTAATTTTCGTGATTTTGATACACTTTTTGATATTTATTGATTTTTTGAAATCATATTTTTTTAAACAAAGAATCATCCCATTGATGACGTATGAATAACACTAATCATAGTGCTCATATCGAGGCATAACGTAATGTATTTATTGACTTCCTTTGAAAGCTATTGAATTTACTGGCCTGATATCAAGTGATTTTTTAATCAAAATTTTCGTGATTTTGATATACTTGTTCATTTTTGTTGATTTTTTTTATTTTTTCAAATATATTTTTTTAAACAAAGAGTCATCCCCTTGATGACGTATGAATAACAATAATCATAGTGCTCACATCGAGGCATAATGTAATTTATTTATTGACTTCCTTTGAAAGCTATTGAATTTATTGGTCTTGATATTACCTGTTTTTTTAATTTTTGTGATTTTGATACACTTGTTCATATTTCTTGATTTTTTGAAGTCATGTTTTTCAAACAAAGAAATATCCCATTGATGACGTATGAATGACAATCATCATAGTGCTCACATCGAGGCATAACGTAATCTATTAATTGACTTCCTTTGAAAGCTATTGAATTTAATGGCCTTGATATTACGTGTTTTTTTAATTTTCGTGATTTTGATAAACTTGTTCATATTTCTTGATTTTTTGAAGTCATGTTTTTCAAACAAAGAAATATCCCATTGATGACGTATGAATGACAATCATCATAGTGCTCACATCGAGGCATAACGTAATCTATTAATTGACTTCCTTTGAAAGCTATTGAATTTAATGGCCTTGATATTACGTGTTTTTTTAATTTTCGTGATTTTGATACACTTGTTGATATTTATTGATTTTTTGAAATCATATTTTTTTAAACAAAGAATCATCCCATTGATGACGTATGAATAACATTAATCATAGTGCTCACATCGAGGCATAACGTAATGTATTTATTGACTTCCTTTGAAAGCTATTGAATTTAATGGCCTGATATCAAGTGATTTTTTAATCAAAATTTTCGTGATTTTGATATACTTGTTCATATTTGTTGGTTCTTTGAAATCATGTTTTTTTAAACAAAGAATCATCCCATTGGTGACGTATGAATAACAATAATCATAGTGCTCACATCGAGGCATAACGTAATGTATTTATTGGATTCCTTTGAAAGCTTTTGAATTTAATGGCCCTGATATCACGTGTTTTTTAATCAAATTTTTCATGATTTTGATATACTTGTTCATTATTGTTGATTTTTTTTTTCAAAACATATTTTTTTAAACAAAGAGCCATCCCCTTGATGACGTATGAATAACAAAAATCATAGTGCTCACATCGAGGCATAATGTAATGTATTTATTGACTTCCTTTGAAAGCTATTGAATTTAATGGCCATGATATCAAGTGATTTTTTAATCAAAATTTTCGTGATTTTGATATACTTGTTCATATTTGTTGATTTTTTGAAATCGTATTTGTTTAAACAAAGAATCATCCCATTGATGACGTATGAATAACAATAATCATAGTGCTCATATCGAGGCATAACGTAATGTATTTCTTGACTTCCTTTTAAAGCTATTGAATTTAATGGCCTGATATCACGTGTTTTTTAATCAAATTTTTCATGATTTTGATATACTTGTTCATTATTGTTGATTTTTTTTTTCAAAACATATTTTTTTAAACAAAGAGCCATCCCCTTGATGACGTATGAATAACAAAAATCATAGTGCTCACATCGAGGCATAATGTAATGTATTTATTGACTTCCTTTGAAAGCTATTGAATTTAATGGCCATGATATCAAGTGATTTTTTAATCAAAATTTTCGTGATTTTGATATACTTGTTCATATTTGTTGATTTTTTGAAATCGTATTTGTTTAAACAAAGAATCATCCCATTGATGACGTATGAATAACAATAATCATAGTGCTCACATCGAGGCATAACGTAATGTATTTCTTGACTTCCTTTTAAAGCTATTGAATTTAATGGCCTGATATCAAGTGATTTTTTAATCAAAATTTTCGTGATTTTGATATACTTGTTCATTTTTGTTGATTTTTTTTTATTTTTTCAAAACATATTTTTTTAAACAAAGAGTCATCCCCTTGATGACGTATGAATAACAATAGTCATAGTGCTCACATCGAGGCATAATGTAATGTTTTTATTGACTTCCTTTGAAAGCTATTGAATTTATTGGTATTGATATTACGTGTTTTTTTTTCAAAATGTTTGTGATTTTGATATACTTGTTCATATTTAGTGATTTTTGAAGTCATATTTTTTAAACAAAGAAACATCCCATTGATGACCTATGATTGACAATCATCATAGTGTTCTCATCGAGGAATAACGTAATCTGTTAATTTACTTCCTTTGAAAGCTATTGAATTTAATGGCCTAGATATTACGTGTTTTTTTTTTAAATTTTCGTGATTTTGATACACCTGTTCATATTTGTTGATTTTTTGAAATCATATTTTTTAAACAAAGAATCATACCATTGATGACGTATGAATAACAATAATCATAGTGCTCACATCGAGGCATAACGTAATGTATTTATTGACCTCCTTTGAAAGCTATTGAATTTAATGGCCTGATATCAAGTGATCTTTTAATCAAAATTTTCGTGATTTTGATATACTTGTTCATATTTGTTGGTTCTTTGAAATCATATTTTTTTAACAAAGAATCATCCCATTGATGGCGTATGAATAACAATAACCATAGTGCTCACATCGAGGCATAACGTAATGTACTTATTGACTGCCTTTGAAAGCTATTGAATTTAATGGCCTGATATCAAGTGATCTTTTAATCAAAATTTTCGTGATTTTGATATACTTGTTCATATTTGTTGGTTCTTTGAAATCATATTTTTTTAAACAAAGAATCATCCCATTGATGGCGTATGAATAACAATAATCATAGTGCTCACATTGAGGCATAACGTAATGTATTTATTGACTTCATTTGAAAGCTATTGAATTTATTGGCCTGATATCAAGTGATTTTTTAATCAAAATTTTCGTGATTTTGATACACTTGTTCATATTTGTTGATTTTTTGAAATCATATTTTCTAAACAAAGAATCATCCCATTGATGACGTATGAACAACAATAATCATAGTGCTCACATCGAGGCATAATGTAATGTATTTATTGACTTCCTTTGAAAGCTATTGAATTTAATGGCCTTGATATCAACTATTTTTTAATCAAAATTTTCGTGATTTTGATATACTTGTTCATATTTGTTGGTTCTTTGAAATCATGTTTTTTTAAACAAAGAGTCATCCCCGTGATGACGTATGAATAACAATAATCATAGTGCTCACATCGAGTCATAATGTAATGTATTTATTGACTTCCTTTGAAAGCTATTGAATTCATTGGTCTTGATATGACGTGTTTTTTTTTCAAACTGTTTGTGATTTTGATATACTTGTTCATGTTTGTTGGTTCTTTGAAATCATGTTTTTTTAAACAAAGAATCATCCCATTGATGACGTATGAATAACAATAATCATAGTGCTCACATCGAGGCATAACGTAATGTTTTTATTGACTTCCTTTGAAAGCTATTGAATTTAATGGCCCTGATATCAACTATTTTTTAATCAAAATTTTTGTGATTTTGATATACTTGTTCATATTTGTTGGTTCTTTGAAATCATGTTTTTTTAAACAAAGAATCATCCCATTGATGACGTATGAATAAAAATAATCATAGTGCTCACATCGAGGCATAATGTAATGTATTTATTGACTTCCTTTGAAAGCTATTGAATTTATTGGTCTTGATATTACGTGTTTTTTTTCAGAATGTTTGTGATTTTGATATACTTGTTCATATTTAGTGATTTTTTGAAGTCATATTTTTTAAACAAAGAAACATCCCATTGATGACCTATGATTGACAATGATCATAGTGCTCTCATCGAGGAATAACGTAATCTGTTAATTGATTTCCTTTGAAAGCTATTGAATTTAATGGCCTAGATATTACGTGTTTTTTTAAAATTTTCGTGATTTTGATACACTTGTTCATATTTGTTGATTTTTTGAAATCATATTTTTTAAACAAAGAATCATACCATTGATGACGTATGAATAACAATAATCATAGTGCTCACATTGAGGCATAACGTAATGTATTTATTGACCTCCTTTGAAAGCTATTGAATTTAATGGCCTTGATATCACGTGTTTTTTAATCAAAATTTTCGTGATTTTGATATACTTGTTCATTTTGTTGATTTTTTTTTTATTTTTTTAAGACATATTTTTTTAAACAAAGAGTCATCCCCGTGATGACGTATGAATAACAATAATCATAGTGCTCACATCGAGGCATAATGTAATGTATTTATTGACTTCCTTTGAAAGCTATTGAATTTATTGGTCTTGATACTACGTGTTTTTTTTTTCAAAATGTTTGTGATTTTGATATACTTGTTCATATTTAGTGATTTTTTGAAGTCATATTTTTAAACAAAGAAACATCCCATTGATGACCTATGATTGACAATCATCATAGTGCTCTCATCGAGGAATAACGTAATCTGTTAATTGACTTCCTTTGAAAGCTATTTAATTTAATGGCCTAGATATTACGTTTTTTTTTAAATTTTCGTGATTTTGATACACTTGTTCATATTTGTTGATTTTTGAAATCATATTTTTTAAACAAAGAACCATACCATGGATGACTTATGAAAAACAATAATCATAGTGCTCACATTGAGGCATAACCTAATGTATTTATTGACCTCCTTTGAAAGCTATTGAATTTAATGGCCTGATATCAAGTGATCTTTTAATCAAAATTTTCGTGATTTTGATATACCTGTTCATTTTTGTTGGTTCTTTGGAATCATGTTTTTTAAACAAAAAATCATCCCATTGATGACGTATGAATAACAATAATCATAGTGCTCACATCGAGGCATAACGTAATGTATTTATTGGATTCCTTTGGAAGCTATTGAATTTAATGGCCTTGATATCACGTGTTTTTTAATCAAAATTTTCGTGATTTTGATATACTTGTTCATTTTTGTTGATTTTTTTTTATTTTTTCAAAACATATTTTTTTAAACAAAGAGTCATCCCCGTGATGACGTATGAATAACAATAATCATAGTGCTCACATCGAGGCATAATGTAATGTATTTATTGACTTCCTTTGAAAGCTATTGAATTTATTGGTCTTGATATTACGTGTTTTTTTTTCAAAATGTTTGTGATTTTGATATACTTGTTCATATTTAGTGATTTTTTGAAGTCATATTTTTAAACAAAGAAACATCCAATTGATGACCTATGATTGAAAATCATCATATTGCTCTCATCGAGGAATAACGTAATCTGTTAATTGATTTCCTTTGAGAGCTATTGAATTTAATGGCCTAGATATTACGTGTTTTTTTAAATTTTCGTGATTTTGATACACTTGTTCATATTTGTTGATTTTTTGAAATCATATTTTTTAAACAAAGAATCATACCATTGATGACGTATGAATAACAATAATCATAGTGCTCACATTGAGGCATAACGTAATGTATTTATTGACCTCCTTTGAAAGCTATTGAATTTAATGGCCTTGATATCACGTGTTTTTTAATCAAAATTTTCGTGATTTTGATATACTTGTTCATTTTGTTGATTTTTTTTTTATTTTTTTAAGACATATTTTTTTAAACAAAGAGTCATTCCCGTGATGACGTATGAATAACAATAATCATAGTGCTCACATCGAGGCATAGTGTAATGTATTTATTGACTTCCTTTGAAAGCTATTGAATTTATTGGTCTTGATATTACGTGTTTTTTTTTCAAACTGTTTGTGATTTTGATATACTTGTTCATGTTTGTTGGTTCTTTGAAATCATGTTTTTTTAAACAAAGAATCATCCCATTGATGACGTATGAATAACAAAAATCATAGTGCTCACATCGAGGCATAACGTAATGTTTTTATTGACTTCCTTTGAAAGCTATTGAATTGAATGGCCTTGATATCAACTATTTTTTAATCAAAATTTTCGTGATTTTGACATACATGTTCATATTTGTTGATTTTTTGAAATCATATTTTTTTAAACAAAGAATCATCCCATTGATGACGTATGAATAACAATAATCATAGTGCTCACATCGAGGCATAAGGTATTGTATTTATTGACTTCCTTTGAAAGCTATTGAATTTAATGGCTTTGATATCACGTGTTTTTTAATCAAAATTTTTGTGATTTTGATATACTTGTTCATTTTTGTTGATTTTTTTAAATTTTTTCAAAACATATTTTTTTAAACAAAGAGTCATCCCCTTGATGACGTATGAATAACAATAATCATAGTGCTCACATCGAGGCATAATGTAATGTATTTATTGACTTTCTTTGAAAGCTATTGAATTTAATGGCCTTGATATCACGTGATTTTTTAATCAAAATTTTTGTGATTTTGATATACTTGTTCATTTTTGTTGATTTTTTTAAATTTTTTCAAAACATATTTTTTTAAACAAAGAGTCATCCCCTTGATGACGTATGAATAACAATAATCATAGTGCTCACATCGAGGCATAGTGTAATGTATTTATTGACTTCCTTTGAAAGCTATTGAATTTATTGGTCTTGATATTACGTGTTTTTTTTTCAAACTGTTTGTGATTTTGATATACTTGTTCATGTTTGTTGGTTCTTTGAAATCATGTTTTTTTAAACAAAGAATCATCCCATTGATGACGTATGAATAACAAAAATCATAGTGCTCACATCGAGGCATAACGTAATGTTTTTATTGACTTCCTTT
Organism: Convolutriloba macropyga; assembly: GCF_964194025.1. Classification (NCBI taxonomy): domain Eukaryota; kingdom Metazoa; phylum Xenacoelomorpha; order Acoela; family Convolutidae; genus Convolutriloba; species Convolutriloba macropyga. Next base: position 45,891 of record NW_027452988.1, read on the forward strand.
GAAAGCTATTGAATTGAATGGCCTTGATATCAACTATTTTTTAATCAAAATTTTCGTGATTTTGACATACATGTTCATATTTGTTGATTTTTTGAAATCATATTTTTTTAAACAAAGAATCATCCCATTGATCACGTATGAATAACAATAATCATAGTGCTCACATCGAGGCATAAGGTATTGTATTTATTGACTTCCTTTGAAAGCTATTGAATTTAATGGCTTTGATATCACGTGTTTTTTAATCAAAATTTTTGTGATTTTGATATACTTGTTCATTTTTGTTGATTTTTTTAAATTTTTTCAAAACATATTTTTTTAAACAAAGAGTCATCCCCTTGATGACGTATGAATAACAATAATCATAGTGCTCACATCGAGGCATAATGTAATGTATTTATTGACTTCCTTTGAAAGCTATTGAATTTATTGGTCTTGATATTACGTGTTTTTTTTTCGAAATGTTTGTGATTCTGATATACTTGTTCATATTTAGTGACTTTTTGAAGTCATATTTTTTAAACAAAGAAACATCCCATTGATGACCTATGATTGACAACCATCATAGTGCTCACATCGAGGAATAACGTAATCTGTTAATTGACTTCCTTTGAAAGCTATTGAATTTAATGGCCTAGATATTACGTGTTTTTTTTTAATTTTCGTGATTTTGATACACTTGTTCATATTTGTTGATTTTTTGAAATCATATTTTTTAAACAAAGAATCATACCATTGATGACGTATGAATAACAATAATCATAGTGCTCACATCGACGCATAACGTAATGTATTTATTGACCTCCTTTGAAAGCTATTGAATTTAATGGCCTGATATCAAGTGATCTTTTAATCAAAATTTTTGTGGTTTTGATGTACTTGTTCATATTTGTTGGTTCTTTGAAATCATGTTTTTTTAAACAAAGAATCATCCCAATGATGACGTATGAATAACAATAATCATAGTGCTCACATCGAGGCATAACATAATGTATTTATTGGATTCCTTTTGAAGCTATTGAATTTATTAGTCTTGATATCACGTGTTTTTTAATCAAAATCTTCGTGATTTTGATATACTTGTTCATTTTTGTTGATTTTTTAAAATTTTTTCAAAACATATCTTTTTAAACAAAGAGTCATCCCCTTGATGACGTATGAATAACAATAATCATAGTGCTCACATCGAGGCATAATGTAATGTATTTATTGACTTCCTTTGAAAGCTATTGAATTTATTAGTCTTGATATCACGTGTTTTTTAATCAAAATCTTCGTGATTTTGATATACTTGTTCATTTTTGTTGATTTTTCTTTATTTCTTCAAAACCTATTTTTTTAAACAAAGAGTCATCCCATTGATGACGTATGAATAACAATAATCATAGTGCTCACATCGAGGCATAACGTAATGTTTTTATCGACTTCCTTTGAAAGCTATTGAATTTAATGGCCTTGATATCAACTAGTTTTTAATCAAAATTTTCGTGATTTTGATATACTTGTTCATATTTGTTGATTTTTTGAAATCATATTTTTTTAAACAAAGAATCATCCCATTGATGACCTATGATTGACATCCATCATAGTGCTCTCATCGAGGAATAACGTAATCTGTTAATTGACTTCCTTTGAAAGCTATTGAATTTAATGGCCTAGATATTACGTGTTTTTTTTAAATTTTCGTGATTTTGATACACTTGTTCATATTTGTTGATTTTTTGAAATCATATTTTTTAAACAAAGAATCATACCACTGATGACGTATGAATAACAATAATCATAGTGCTCACATCGAGGCATAACGTAATGTATTTATTGACCTCCTTTGAAAGCTATTGAATTTATTAGTCTTGATATCACGTGTTTTTTAATCAAAATCTTCGTGATTTTGATATACTTGTTCATTTTTGTTGATTTTTTAAAATTTTTTCAAAACATATCTTTTTAAACAAAGAGTCATCCCCTTGATGACGTATGAATAACAATAATCATAGTGCTCACATCGAGGCATAATGTAATGTATTTATTGACTTCCTTTGAAAGCTATTGAATTTATTAGTCTTGATATCACGTGTTTTTTAATCAAAATCTTCGTGATTTTGATATACTTGTTCATTTTTGTTGATTTTTTAAAATTTTTTCAAAACATATCTTTTTAAACAAAGAGTCATCCCCTTGATGACGTATGAATAACAATAATCATAGTGCTCACATCGAGGCATAATGTAATGTATTTATTGACTTCCTTTGAAAGCTATTGAATTTATTAGTCTTGATATCACGTGTTTTTTAATCAAAATCTTCGTGATTTTGATATACTTGTTCATTTTTGTTGATTTTTTTTTATTTCTTCAAAACCTATTTTTTTAAACAAAGAGTCATCCCATTGATGACGTATGAATAACAATAATCATAGTGCTCACATGGAGGCATAACGTAATGTTTTTATCGACTTCCTTTGAAAGCTATTGAATTTAATGGCCTTGATATCAACTAGTTTTTAATCAAAATTTCCGTGATTTTGATATACTTGTTCATATTTGTTGATTTTTTGAAATCTTATTTTTTTAAACAAAGAATCATCCCATTGATGACCTATGATTGACAACCATCGTAGTGCTCTCATCGAGGAATAACTTAATCTGTTAATTGACTTCCTTTGAAAGCTATTGAATTTAATGGCCTAGATATTACGTGTTTTTTTTAAATTTTCGTGATTTTGATACACTTGTTCATATTTGTTGATTTTTTGAAATCATATTTTTTAAACAAAGAATCATACCACTGATGACGTATGAATAACAATAATCATAGTGCTCACATCGAGGCATAACGTAATGTATTTATTGACCTCCTTTGAAAGCTATTGAATTTAATGGCCTGATATCAAGTGATCTTTTAATCAAAATTTTCGTGATTTTGATATACTTGTTCATATTTGTTGGTTCTTTGAAATCATGTTTTTTTAAACAAAGAATCATCCCCTTGATGACGTATGAATAAAAAATAATCATAGTGCTCACATCGAGGCATAACGTAATGTTTTTATTGACTTCCTTTGAAAGCTATTGAATTTAATGGTCTTGATATTACGTGTTTCTTTTTCAAACTGTTTGTGATTTTGATGTACTTGTTCATATTTGTTGGTTCTTTGAAATCATGTTTTTTTAAACAAAGAATCATCCCCTTGATGACGTATGAATAACAATAATCATAGTGCTCACATCGAGGCATAATCTAATATTTTTATTGACTTCCTTTGAAAGCTATTGAATTCATTGGTCTTGATATTACGTGTTTCTTTTTCAAACTGTTTGTGATTTTGATGTACTTGTTCATATTTGTTGGTTCTTCGAAATCATGTTTTTTTAAACAAAGAATCATCCCCTTGATGACGTATGAATAAAAAATAATCATAGTGCTCACATCGAGGCATAACGTAATGTTTTTATTGACTTCCTTTGAAAGCTATTGAATTTAATGGCCTTGATATCAACTATTTTTTAATCAAAATTTTCGTGATTTTGATATACTTGTTCATATTTGTTGATTTTTTGAAATCAAAATTTTTTAAACAAAGAATCATCCCATTGATGACGTATGAATAACAATAATCATAGTGCTCACATCGAGGCATAACGTAATGTATTTATTGACTTCCTTTTAAAGCTATTCAATTTAATGGCCTGATATCAAGTGATTTTTTAATCAAAATTTTCGTTATTTTGATATACTTTTTCATATTTGTTGGTTCTTTGAAATCATGTTTTTTAAACAAAGAATCATCCCATTGATGACGTATGAATAACAATAATTATAGTGCTCACATCGATGCACAACGTAATGTATTTATTGGATTCCTTTGAAAGCTATTGAATTTAATGGCTTCGATATCACGTGTTTTTTAATCAAAATTTTTGTGATTTTGATATACTTGTTCATTTTTGTTGATTTTTTTAAATTTTTTCAAAACATATTTTTTTAAACAAAGAGTCATCCCCTTGATGACGTATGAATAACAATAATCATAGTGCTCACATCGAGGCATAATGTAACGTATTTATTGACTTCCTTTGAAAGCTATTGAATTTATTGGTCTTGATTTTACGTGTTTTTTTTTCAAACTGTTTGTGATTTTGATATACTTGTTCATGTTTGTTGGTTCTTTGAAATCATGTTTTTTTAAACAAAGAATCATCGCATTGATGACGTATGAATAACAATAATCATAGTGCTCACATCGAGGCATAATGTAATGTATTTATTGACTTCCTTTGAAAGCTATTGAATTTATTGGTCTTGATATTACGTGTTTTTTTTTCAAAATGTTTGTGATTTTGATATACTTGTTCATATTTAGTGATTTTTTGAAGTCATTTTTTTAAAACAAAGAAACATCCCATTGATGACGTATGAATGACAATCATCATAGTGCTCACATCGAGTCATAACTTAATCTATTAATTGACTTCTTTTGAAAGCTATTGAATTTAATGGCCTTGGTATTACGTATTTTTTTTTAATTTTCGTGATTTTGATACACTTGTTCATATTTAGTGATTTTTTGAAATCATATTTTTTTAAACAAAGAATCATCCCATTGATGACGTATGAATAACAATAATCATAGTGCTCACATCGAGGCATAACGTAATGTATTTATTGACTTCCTTTTAAAGCTATTGAATTTAATGGCCTGATATCAAGTGATTTTTTAATCAAAATTTTCGTTATTTTGATATACTTTTTCATATTTGTTGGTTCTTTGAAATCATGTTTTTTTAAACAAAGAATCATCCCATTGATGACGTATGAATAACAATGATCATAGTGCTCACATCGAGGCATAACGTAATGTATTTATTGGATTCCTTTGAAAGCTATTGAATTTAATGGCTTTGATATCACGTGTTTTTTAATCAAAATTTTTGTGATTTTGATTTACTTGTTCATTTTTGTTGATTTTTTAAAATTTTTTCAAAACATATTTTTTTAAACAAAGAGTCATCCCCTTGATGACGTATGAATAACAATAATCATAGTGCTCACATCGAGGCATAACGTAATGTATTTATTGACTTCCATTGAAAGCTATTGAATTTAATGGTCTTGATATTACGTGTTTTTTTTCAAAATCTTTCTGATTTTGATATACCTGTTCATATTTAGTGATTTTTTGAAACCATATTTTGTAAACAAAGAAACCTCCCAATGATGACGTATGAATGATTTATGATGACGTATGATTTTTTGAAATCATATTTTTTTAAACAAAGAATCATCCCATTGATGACGTATGAATAACAATAATCATAGTGCTCATATCGAGGCATAACATAATGTATTTATTGGATTCCTTTGGAAGCTATTGAATTTATTAGTCTTGATATCACGTGTTTTTTAATCAAAATCTTCGTGATTTTGATATACTTGTTCATTTTTGTTGATTTTTAAAAATTTTTTCAAAACATATTTTTTTAAACAAAGGGTCATCTCCTTGATGACGTATGAATAACAATAATCATAGTGCTCACATCGAGGCATAATGTAATGTATTTATTGACTTCCTTTGAAAGCTATTGAATTTATTAGTCTTGATATCAAGTGTTTTTTAATCAAAATCTTCGTGATTTTGATATACTTGTTCATTTTTGTTGATTTTTTTTATTTCTTCAAAACCTATTTTTTTAAAACAAAGAGTCATCCCCGTGATGACGTATGAATAACAATAATCATAGTGCTCACATCAAGGCATAATGTAATATTTTTATTGACTTCCTTTGAAAGCTATTGAATTCATTGGTCTTGATATTACGTGTTTTTTTTTTTTCAAACTGTTTGTGATTTTGATATACTTGTTCATATTTGTTGGTTCTTTGAAATCATGTTTTTTTAAACAAAGAATCATCCCATTGATGACGTATGAATAACAATAATCATAGTGCTCACATCGAGGCATAACGTAATGTTTTTATCGACTTCCTTTGAAAGCTATTGAATTTAATGGCCTTGATATCAACTAGTTTTTAATCAAAATTTTCGTGGTTTTGATATACTTGTTCATATTTGTTGATTTTTTGAAATCATATTTTTTAAACAAAGAATCATCCCCTTGATGACGTATGAATAACAATAATCATAGTGCTCACATCGAGGCATAACGTAATGTATTTATTGACTTCCTTTTAAAGCTATTGAATTTAATGGCCTGATATCAAGTGATTTTTTAATCAAAATTTTCGTGATTTTGATATACTTGTTCATATTTGTTGGTTCTTTGAAATCATGTTTTTTTAAACAAAGAATCATCCCATTGATGACGTATGAATAACAATAATCATAGTGCTCACATCGAGGCATAATGTAATGTATTTATTGACTTCCTTTGAAAGCTATTGAATTTATTGGTCTTGATATTACCTGTATTTTTTTTCGAAATGTTTGTGATTCTGATATACTTGTTCATATTTAGTGACTTTTTGAAGTCATATTTTTTAAACAAAGAAACATCCCATTGATGACCTATGATTGACAACCATCATAGTGCTCTCATCGAGGAATAACGTAATCTGTTAATTGACTTCCTTTGAAAGCTATTGAATTTAATGGCCTAGATATTACGTGTTTTTTTTAAATTTTCGTGATTTTGATACACTTGTTCATATTTGTTGATTTTTTGAAATCATATTTTTTAAACAAAGAATCATACCACTGATGACGTATGAATAACAATAATCATAGTGCTCACATCGAGGCATAACGTAATGTATTTATTGACCTCCTTTGAAAGCTATTGAATTTAATGGCCTGATATCAAGTGATCTTTTAATCAAAATTTTCGTGATTTTGATATACTTGTTCATATTTGTTGGTTCTTTGAAATCATGTTTTTTTAAACAAAGAATCATCCCATTGATGACGTATGAATAACAATAATCATAGTGCTCACTTCGAGGCATAATGTAATGTATTTATTGACTTCCTTTGAAAGCTATTGAATTTATTGGTCTTGATATTACCTGTATTTTTTTTCGAAATGTTTGTGATTCTGATATACTTGTTCATATTTAGTGACTTTTTGAAGTCATATTTTTTAAACAAAGAAACATCCCATTGATGACCTATGATTGACAACCATCATAGTGCTCTCATCGAGGAATAACGTAATCTGTTAATTGACTTCCTTTGAAAGCTATTGAATTTAATGGCCTAGATATTACGTGTTTTTTTTAAATTTTCGTGATTTTGATACACTTGTTCATATTTGTTGATTTTTTGAAATCATATTTTTTAAACAAAGAATCATACCACTGATGACGTATGAATAACAATAATCATAGTGCTCACATCGAGGCATAACGTAATGTATTTATTGACCTCCTTTGAAAGCTATTGAATTTAATGGCCTGATATCAAGTGATCTTTTAATCAAAATTTTCGTGATTTTGATATACTTGTTCATATTTGTTGGTTCTTTGAAATCATGTTTTTTTAAACAAAGAATCATCCCATTGATGACGTATGAATAACAATAATCATAGTGCTCACTTCGAGGCATAACGTAATGTATTTATTGGATTCCTTTGGAAGATATTGAATTTAATGGCCTTGATATCACGTGTTTTTTAATCAAAATCTTCGTGATTTTGATATACTTGTTCATTTTTGTTGATTTTTTTTTTTTTTTCAAAACATATTTTTTTAAACAAAGAGTCATCCCCGTGATGACATATGAATAACAATAATCATAGTGCTCACATCGAGGCATAATGTAATATTTTTATTGACTTCCTTTGAAAGCTATTGAATTCATTGGTCTTGATATTACGTGTTTCTTTTTCAAACTGTTTGTGATTTTGATGTACTTGTTCATATTTGTTGGTTCTTTGAAATCATGTTTTTTTAAACAAAGAATCATCCCCTTGATGACGTATGAATAAAAAATAATCATAGTGCTCACATCGAGGCATAACGTAATGTTTTTATTGACTTCCTTTGAAAGCTATTGAATTTAATGGCCTTGATATCAACTATTTTTAATCAAAATTTTCGTGATTTTGATATACTTGTTCATATTTGTTGATTTTTTGAAATCATATTTTTTTAAACAAAGAATCATCCCATTGATGACGTATGAATAACAATAATCATAGTGCTCACATCGAGGCATAACGTAATGTATTTATTGACTTCCTTTTAAAGCTATTGAATTTAATGGCCTGATATCAAGTGATTTTTTAATCAAAATTTTCGTTATTTTGATATACTTTTTCATATTTGTTGGTTCTTTGAAATCATGTTTTTTTAAACAAAGAATCATCCCATTGATGACGTATGAATAACAATGATCATAGTGCTCACATCGAGGCATAATGTAATGTATTTACTGACTTCTTTTGAAAGCTATTGAATTTATTGGTCTTGATTTTACGTGTTTTTTTTCAAAATGTTTGTGATTTTGATATACTTGTTCATATTTAGTGACTTTTTGAAGTCATATTTTTTAAACAAAGAAACATCCCATTGATGACCTATGATTGACAACCATCATAGTGCTCTCATCGAGGAATAACGTAATCTGTTAATTGACTTCCTTTGAAAGCTATTGAATTTAATGGCCTAGATATTACGTGTTTTTTTTTAAATTTTCGTGATTTTGATACACTTGTTCATATTTGTTGATTTTTTGAAATCATATTTTTTAAACAAAGAATCATACCACTGATGACGTATGAATAACAATAATCATAGTGCTCACATCGAGGCATAACGTAATGTATTTATTGACCTCCTTTGAAAGCTATTGAATTTAATGGCCTGATATCAAGTGATCTTTTAATCAAAATTTTCGTGATTTTGATATACTTGTTCATATTTGTTGGTTCTTTGAAATCATGTTTTTTTTAAACAAAGAATCATCCCATTGATGACGTATGAATAACAATAATCATAGTGCTCACTTCGAGGCATAACGTAATGTATTTATTGGATTCCTTTGGAAGCTATTGAATTTAATGGCCTTGATATCACGTGTTTTTTAATCAAAATCTTCGTGATTTTGATATACTTGTTCATTTTTGTTGAGTTTTTTTATTTTTTCAAAACATATTTTTTTAAACAAAGAGTCATCCCCGTGATGACGTATGAATAACAATAATCATAGTGCTCACATCGAGGCATAATGTAATATTTTTATTGACTTCCTTTGAAAGCTATTGAATTCATTGGTCTTGATATTACGTGTTTCTTTTTCAAACTGTTTGTGATTTTGATGTACTTGTTCATATTTGTTGGTTCTTTGAAATCATGTTTTTTTAAACAAAGAATCATCCCCTTGATGACGTATGAATAAAAAATAATCATAGTGCTCACATCGAGGCATAACGTAATGTTTTTATTGACTTCCTTTGAAAGCTATTGAATTTAATGGCCCTGATATCAACTATTTTTTAATCAAAATTTTCGTGATTTTGATATACTTGTTCATATTTGTTGATTTTTTGAAATCATATTTTTTTAAACAAAGAATCATCCCATTGATGACGTATGAATAACAATAATCATAGTTCTCACATCGAGGCATAACGTAATGTATTCATTGACTTCCTTTTAAAGCTATTGAATTTAATGGCCTGATATCAAGTGATTTTTTAATCAAAATTTTCGTTATTTTGATATACTTTTTCATATTTGTTGGTTCTTTGAAATCATGTTTTTTTAAACAAAGAATCATCCCATTGATGACGTATGAATAACAATAATTATAGTGCTCACATCGATGCACAACGTAATGTATTTATTGGATTCCTTTGAAAGCTATTGAATTTAATGGCTTCGATATCACGTGTTTTTTAATCAAAATTTTTGTGATTTTGATATACTTGTTCATTTTTGTTGATTTTTTTAAATTTTTTCAAAACATATTTTTTTAAACAAAGAGTCATCCCCTTGATGACGCATGAATAACAATAATCATAGTGCTCACATCGAGGCATAACGTAATGTTTTTATTGACTTCCTTTGAAAGCTATTGAATTTAATGGCCCTGATATCAACTATTTTTTAATCAAAATTTTCGTGATTTTGATATACTTGTTCATATTTGTTGATTTTTTGAAATCATATTTTTTTAAACAAAGAATCATCCCATTGATGACGTATGAATAACAATAATCATAGTTCTCACATCGAGGCATAACGTAATGTATTCATTGACTTCCTTTTAAAGCTATTGAATTTAATGGCCTGATATCAAGTGATTTTTTAATCAAAATTTTCGTTATTTTGATATACTTTTTCATATTTGTTGGTTCTTTGAAATCATGTTTTTTTAAACAAAGAATCATCCCATTGATGACGTATGAATAACAATAATTATAGTGCTCACATCGATGCACAACGTAATGTATTTATTGGATTCCTTTGAAAGCTATTGAATTTAATGGCTTCGATATCACGTGTTTTTTAATCAAAATTTTTGTGATTTTGATATACTTGTTCATTTTTGTTGATTTTTTTAAATTTTTTCAAAACATATTTTTTTAAACAAAGAGTCATCCCCTTGATGACGTATGAATAACAATAATCATAGTGCTCACATCGAGGCATAATGTAATGTATTTATTGACTTCCTTTGAAAGCTATTGAATTTATTGGTCTTGATATTACGTGTTTTTTTTTTCAAACTGTTTGTGATTTTGATATACTTGTTCATGTTTGTTGGTTCTTTGAAATCATGTTTTTTAAACAAAGAATCATCCCATTGATGACGTATGAATAACAATAATCATAGTGCTCACATCGAGGCATAATGTAATGTATTTATTGACTTCCTTTGAAAGCTATTGAATTTATTGGTCTTGATATTACGTGTTTTTTTTCAAAATGTTTGTGATTTTGATATACTTGTTCATATTTAGTGATTTTTTGAAGTCATATTTTTAAAACAAAGAAACATCCCATTGATGACGTATGAATGACAATCATCATAGTGCTCACATCGAGTCATAACTTAATCTATTAATTGACTTCTTTTGAAAGCTATTGAATTTAATGGCCTTGGTATTACGTATTTTTTTTTAATTTTCGTGATTTTGATACACTTGTTCATATTTAGTGATTTTTTGAAATCATATTTTTTTAAACGAAGAATCATCCCATTGATGACGTATGAATAACAATAATCATAGTGCTCACATCGAGGCATAACGTAATGTATTTATTGACTTCCTTTTAAAGCTATTGAATTTAATGGCCTGATATCAAGTGATTTTTTAATCAAAATTTTCGTTATTTTGATATACTTTTTCATATTTGTTGGTTCTTTGAAATCATGTTTTTTTAAACAAAGAATCATCCCATTGATGACGTATGAATAACAATGATCATAGTGCTCACATCGAGGCATAATGTAATGTATTTACTGACTTCTTTTGAAAGCTATTGAATTTATTGGTCTTGATTTTACGTGTTTTTTTTTCAAAATGTTTGTGATTTTGATATACTTGTTCACATTTAGTGATTTTTTGAAGTCATATTCTTTAAACAAAGAATCATCCCATTGATGACGTATGAATAACAATAATCATAGTGCTCACATCGAGGCATAACGTAATGTATTTATTGACTTCCTTTGAAAGCTATTGAATTTAATGGTCTTGATATTACGTGTTTTTTTTCAAAATCTTTCTGATTTTGATATACCTGTTCATATTTAGTGATTTTTTAAAACCATATTTTGTAAACAAAGAAACCTCCCCATGATGACGTATGAATGATTTATGATGACGTATGATTTTTTGAAATCATATTTTTTTAAACAAAGAATCATCCTATTGATGACGTATGAATAACAATAATCATAGTGCTCACATCGAGGCATAACGTAATGTATTTATTGACTTCCTTTTAGAGCTATTGAATTTAATGGCCTGATATCAAGTGATTTTTTAATCAAAATTTTCGTTATTTTGATATACTTGTTCATTTTTGTTGATTTTTTAAATTTTTTTCAAAACATATTTTTTTAAACAAAGAGTCATCCCCTTGATGACGTATGAATAACAATAATCATAATGCTCACATCGAGGCATATTGTAATGTATTTATTGACTTCCTTTGAAAGCTATTGAATTTATTAGTCTTGATATTACGTGTTTTTTTTTTCAAAATGTTTGTGATTTTGATATACTTGTTCATATTTAGTGATTTTTTGAAGTCATATTTTTTAAACAAAGAAAATCCCATTGATGACGTATGAATGACAATCATCACAGTGCTCGCATCGAGGCATAACTTAATCTATTAATTGACATCTTTTGAAAGCTATTGAATTTAATGGCCTTGATATTACGTGTTTTTTTTTAATTTTCGTGATTTTGATACACTTGTTCATATTTGTTGATTTTTTGAAATCATACTTTTTTAAACAAAGAATCATCTCATTGATGACGTATGAATAACAATAATCATAGTGCTCACATTGGGGCATAACGTAATGTATTTATTGACTTCCTTTGAAAGCTATTGAATTCAATGGCCTGATATCAAGTGATTTTGTAATCAAAATTTTCGTGATTTTGATATACTTGTTCATATTTGTTGGTTCTTTGAAATCATGTTTTTTTAAACAAAGAATCATCCCATTGATGACGTATGAATAACAATAATCATAGTGCTCACATCGAGGCATAACGTAATGTATTTATTGACTTCCTTTTAGAGCTATTGAATTTAATGGCCTGATATCAAGTGATTTTTTAATCAAAATTTTTGTGATTTTGATATACTTGTTCATATTTGTTGGTTCTTTTAAATTATGTTTTTTTAAACAAAGAATCATCCCATTGATGACGTATGAATAACAATAATCACAGTGCTCACATCGAGGCATAATGTATTGTACTTATTGGATTCCTTTGAAAGCCATTGATTTTAATGGCCTTGATATCACGTGTTTTTTAATCAGAATTTTTTTGATTTTGATATACTTGTTCATTTTTGTTGATTTTTTTTATTTTTTCAAAACCTTTTTTTTTAAAACAAAGAGTCATCCCATTGATGACGTATGTATAACAATAATCATAGTGCTCACATCGAGGCATAATGTAATCTATTAATTGACTTCCTTTGAAAGCTATTGAATTTAATGGCCTTGATATTACGTTTTTTTTAATTTTTTTTGATTTTGATACACTTGTTCATATTTGTTGATTCTTTGAAATCATATTTTCTAAACAAAGAAACATCTCTTTGATGACGTATGAAAGACAATCATTACAATGCTCACTTCGAAGCATAATGTAATGTATTTATTGACTTCCTTTGAAAGCTATTGAATTTATTGGTCTTGATATTACGTGTTTTTTTTTTCAAAACGTTTGTGATTTTGATATACTTGTTCATATTTAGTGATTTTTTGAAATCATATTTTCTAAACAAAGAAACATCTCTTTGATGACGTATGAAAGACAATCATTACAATGCTCACTTCGAAGCATAACGTAATCTATTAATTGACTTCCTTTGAAAGCTATTGAATTTATTGGCCTTGATATTACGTTTTTTTTTAATTTTTTTTGATTTTGATACACTTGTTCATATTTGTTGATTCTTTGAAATCATATTTTCTAAACAAAGAAACATCTCTTTGATGACGTATGAAAGACAATCATTACAATGCTCACTTCGAAGCATAACGTAATCTATTAATTGACTTCCTTTGAAAGCTATTGAATTTAATGGCCTTGATATTACGTTTTTTTTTAATTTTCGTGATTTTGATACACTTGTTCATATTTGTTGATTCTTTGAAATCATATTTTCTAAACAAAGAAACATCTCTTTGATGACGTATGAAAGACAATCATTATAATGCTCACTTCGAAGCATAATGTAATGTATTTATTGACTTCCTTTGAAAGCTATTGAATTTAATGGCCTTGATATCACGTGATTTTTTAATCAAAATTTTCGTGATTTTGATATACTTGTTCACATTTGTTGATTTTTTGAAATCATATTTTTTTAAACAAAGAATCATCCCATTAATGACGTATGAATAACAATAATCATAGTGCTCACATCGAGGCATAATATAATCTATTAATTGACTTCCTTTGAAAGCTATTGAATTTAATGGCCTTGATATTACGTTTTTTTTTAATTTTCGTGATTTTGATACACTTGTTCATATTTGTTGATTCTTTGAAATCATATTTTCTAAACAAAGAAACATCTCTTTGATGACGTATGAAAGACAATCATTACAATGCTCACTTCGAAGCATAATGTAATGTATTTATTGACTTCCTTTGAAAGCTATTGAATTTATTGGTCTTGATATTACGTGTTTTTTTTTCAAAATGTTTGTGATTTTGATATACTTGTTCATATTTAGTGATTTTTTGAAATCATATTTTCTAAACAAAGAAACATCTCTTTGATGACGTATGAAAGACAATCATTACAATGCTCACTTCGAAGCATAACGTAATCTATTAATTGACTTCCTTTGAAAGCTATTGAATTTAATGGCCTTGATATTACGTTTTTTTTTAATTTTCGTGATTTTGATACACTTGTTCATATTTGTTGATTCTTTGAAATCATATTTTCTAAACAAAGAAACATCTCTTTGATGACGTATGAAAGACAATCATTATAATGCTCACTTCGAAGCATAATGTAATGTATTTATTGACTTCCTTTGAAAGCTATTGAATTTAATGGCCTTGATATCACGTGATTTTTTAATCAAAATTTTCGTGATTTTGATATACTTGTTCACATTTGTTGATTTTTTGAAATCATATTTTTTTAAACAAAGAATCATCCCATTAATGACGTATGAATAACAATAATCATAGTGCTCACATCGAGGCATAATGTAATCTATTAATTGACTTCCTTTGAAAGCTATTGAATTTAATGGCCTTGATATTACGTTTTTTTTAATTTTTTTTGATTTTGATACACTTGTTCATATTTGTTGATTCTTTGAAATCATATTTTCTAAACAAAGAAACATCTCTTTGATGACGTATGAAAGACAATCATTACAATGCTCACTTCGAAGCATAATGTAATGTATTTATTGACTTCCTTTGAAAGCTATTGAATTTATTGGTCTTGATATTACGTGTTTTTTTTCAAAATGTTTGTGATTTTGATATACTTGTTCATATTTAGTGATTTTTTGAAATCATATTTTCTAAACAAAGAAACATCTCTTTGATGACGTATGAAAGACAATCATTACAATGCTCACTTCGAAGCATAACGTAATCTATTAATTGACTTCCTTTGAAAGCTATTGAATTTAATGGCCTTGATATTACGTTTTTTTTATTTTTTTTTGATTTTGATACACTTGTTCATATTTGTTGATTCTTTGAAATCATATTTTCTAAACAAAGAAACATCTCTTTGATGACGTATGAAAGACAATCATTACAATGCTCACTTCGAAGCATAACGTAATCTATTAATTGACTTCCTTTGAAAGCTATTGAATTTAATGGCCTTGATATTACGTTTTTTTTTAATTTTCGTGATTTTGATACACTTGTTCATATTTGTTGATTCTTTGAAATCATATTTTCTAAACAAAGAAACATCTCTTTGATGACGTATGAAAGACAATCATTATAATGCTCACTTCGAAGCATAATGTAATGTATTTATTGACTTCCTTTGAAAGCTATTGAATTTAATGGCCTTGCTATCACGTGATTTTTTAATCAAAATTTTCGTGATTTTGATATACTTGTTCACATTTGTTGATTTTTTGAAATCATATTTTTTTAAACAAAGAATCATCCCATTAATGACGTATGAATAACAATAATCATAGTGCTCACATCGAGGCATAACGTAATGTATTTATTGATTTCCTTTGAAAGTTTTTGAATATAATGGTCTTGATATTACGTGTTTTTTTTTCAAATTGTTTGTGATTTTGATATACTTGTTCATATTTAGTGATTTTTTGAAGTCCTATTTTTTAAACAAAGAATCATCCCATTAATGACGTATGAAAGACAATCATCATAATGCTCCCTTCGAAGCATAGCTTAATGTATTTATTGACTTTCTTTGAGAGCTCTTGAATTTAATGGCCTTGATATCACGTGATTTTTTAATCAAAATTTTTGTGATTTTGATATACTTGTTCATATTTGTTGATTTTTTGAAGTCATATTCTTTAAACAAAGAATCATCCCATTGATGACGTATGAATAACAATAATCATAGTGCTCACATCGAGGCAAAACGTAATGTATTTATTGACTTCCTTTGAAAGCTATTGAATTTAATAGCCTTGATATTACGTGTTTTTTTTTCAAAACTGTCGTGATTTTGATATATTTATTCAATTTTGTTGACTTTTTGAAATCAATTTTTTTATACAAAAAACGACCCCTTGCGGTTAAAAATTATTCAAAAATAGAAAGTTTTATTTACCGAAAAGCTTACTTTTTAAAGGCTTCGACAGTTTTCTCTCAATATTTTTTTGACTTCGCTGTTTTCGACTGTTTTTTTTTGTTCTTTTTGTATCGACTGTTTTTTTGTTGTTTTTTACGCGTAAAACTCTGAGAAGTCTCATAAACTTCTTATTGAGGATTGAATGAATGATGTTTTTCTAGGCGGTCAGTTTATAGCAAATAGCCTAACAATTTATAATATGATTCTTTTTAAAACATTTGTTAAATTTTTCTTGTTTTTTGTTGTTCTTTTCGTCTATTTGTAATTTATTCTCATCATTTAGATGTCCCATTGAGCTGATTTAACGTGTCTATTAATATTATGTCGTAACTGCTCTTTTGTTTGGTGGACGATATGCGTTTGCATAAAAGATTTGTGAGTGATCAATTTTTGTGTTTCTTTCTATTTTTTTTAGCAAATTTGCGTAATAACAGATCCCAATGATTTTCAAATAAGGACCAAGTGAACTGATTTAGTTGTTCAGTACAACTTTAACTGAATCAGTATTAACAAAAATTTAAATAATAGAAACAAAACTCAGGTAAAAGCTAATGATTTTAACAGCTTCACTAATTTGTGTTTTCGCAATTAGATCGTTTTTATGGCCTAGTCTAAACAAATACTTGTCTTATCGGTTTCGTATTGATTTTTTAGTAAATTAATCAAGAATTTTCGTTAAATGCTAAGGGATTTTAAGACGTTTGACGTTACGAAACGTTTTTTAAAATGGTGATTGATTTTTGAATTTTGCCACATTATTTTTTTTGTGAACTTGATGCCTAGTCCCGTTAAGGAAAAATCCCATCTGCTGTGTAGTTAAAAAAGTAAGTTTATAGCTAAGGTTTTATCAGATTGCATTTTGACGTTGATACTAGGTGCTTTTAAATTTAGATATTGAGTTTTTGCCGTGAAATATTTGTTTTTGCTGACTTTGTTGTAAGTTTTTTTCTCGCAGTCTTTTTATTGACAGATCTTGTGAGCGCTGTAATGGGGCATGGCATTATGGAATACAATTAGTAGTTTGGGTGTGTAAAGATCTTCTTAACTCAAACATCTATTTTGGATTATCTCTTCATTTGGTTGACAATTAAGTCAAAAATGTAGATGAGCTCGGGTCGGAACATCATGTGCGAACGCACATTAACGAGCTTCCTTGTTGTACCTTTGGGAACACAGTCGCTCAAAGCTAAGCTTATTACAATTGATAAAAATCTAAGCTTGGAAATATGTGAATTAAAATATTGAGTTCATTCTAATTTGGCCAATGATATGTATTATGAATTGACACTTTTGCAGTATTAAGTAGGCACAGTACAGTGTCTGTTCAGTCCCTTGGAGGCTGTCGGGGTCATGTCGCATGTTTGAAAATGACCGGTTCTATCTAGAGAGGAATCTGGCCAGTCTCTCGTCAGACATGAGTTTCTCTTCTAGTCTCTTGTACTTGACTGGGGCACTGGCTTTGTGACTGAAATAAAATACAATTCACACCTCCAAAAGATCTCATTTCATAGTCAAATAAAGGTGCTCAAGTATTCTGCGAGTTTCTTTTTCGAAGTTTTGCAGAATAAGCCTATATATACAAGAGAATATACCTATATAAGAGTATATATACTTTAATGAACGCAGTCTTTAATGGTTTTTGACATCCATCAGTGTTCACACAAAGTTCATGAAAAATTTTGAAACTTTCAAAAAGGGTTTTGGAATTTTACATTTTCATGCTCTGCTTTTATTCACGTGGCCATAAAAATTGGCACGTTTTCGGGATTTGTTCTGTGTTTATGGCTGTTTGGTGTTTCTGACAATGAGATCCAGCTGTGAATGAGATGTCAGTGTGAAGTAAAAAAGACTGCGATCTGTGAATTCAAAATGCAGCGAGCATACCAGAGGGCATAACTTAGCTCAAAATACTCTCTCCCATTGTGTAAATAAATCATTAGTTTCAGCTTGATAGTTTCATTAATCAATACTATTGCAACTATTATGCTTTCTGCTTTTTTGCCAAGTTCATAGCTTAGTGTTGGTTTTTCTGTACTGATCTATATTACTATGAGCTCTGATCAGGGAGTAAACAGGCGAAAAACATTTCTGAGCAGCCTAAGCTAAGTTTCGAAAATCAGTACTGCTTTTACTCTGTGCAGTCTTTAACATTTTGATTGAATTTAGACTTTTCGCCATAAAAAGCGACATGATCATAGTAAAAGAATTGTTAACAGATATGTTAGCTTAATCAAGTTCTTGAGAAGATATGTAAGAGCTTCAGGTTACAAGATATTTCATGTTATCAGACGAGAAATCAATATTTGTTTCAGTTAACACAGCACGCGGGACAGGGAGGAGAGGGTAACTGGCAGAAGTTGTCAGAAACAAACGTTAGGTTTCATCAAACTACGCAACTCTTTCCTATCTCCTCATGAACAAAATGCTTGTATCCGTGACCGTGGTGGTAGATGTAATAAGAATTAACGTATTTTAATACAAAGTTGTAAAAATACAAATTTTATTTTGTAATCAGGGGGAAATGAAACATCCAAAATACTCTCTGAAAATAAGGCCCTACTGTAGACTGTTTTGTGCGTTAGCATAACAGTATCAGCGAAACAAATGCAAAACATGGCTCAAGTTTCAATCCAACTATCTTAGCAACTCCTTTTGGCAAAACAGCAAAAGAATAGTTAATAACAGCAACAAAATTATTGTAGAATAATGGCCTTGGCTACAATCACATTCTTAAGGGCAAAAACTTTTGAATTTTGAGAAAAAACCTTTGCACATTTTAAAAAAATTTGAATATTTAAGCAATAAGGAGGCTCGGTAATGTGCGTTCGCACATAAAGTTCCGACCCCAATCATCTACATTTTTCACTTAATTGTCTACCAAATGAGGAAGAGATTAAAAAAATTTAACATATCAACATATCATTCGAGAAACTACTAAAGGAATAAAACAATCTAACTTAGAGGGCCTATGACAGCTGTGACTACCATATTATGACTACCAAAAAAGACGGCGATAAAAATCAAATAATTACAAATATTAATTACGACCAAACTCGCTGTCCATTTTTTGAAAACCATTATTAACAAAATCAAAATGGCATCAGACCAAACTTTTCTTCAGAGGATTAACCTGTACTTTATTAGAAAAAAAACATGGGACTTTTCCTCAATGCAACTTGGTAAAAAGTCGACAAGAAATGAGCAAAGGAGGCAAAATTTAATAAAATATTGCTTTTTTGAAAAGAATTAATTTCAAACTGATTAGAAACATTATGCTTCATATGAAATCATTGAGAGATTCAATTATAACTCCATAGACAGCAATTGTCACCCTTCATTATCTCGGATATGTCATACGACTACAAAAAGAACGACAAATCCAGGCAAAAAGGAAAAAAATGCTCGAAAAAATTTGGACAAGAATGATGTCCCAGCCAATAAAACATGAAGCTATTCACTGAAAACATTAAAATCATTGATTGCATTTTTTCAAATGATCAGAAGACCATCCATTATTGTGATAATCTGAAAAAAACAAACCTATAAAAACGTGCGAATATGCAAAAAATCACCAATATTTTATGAAAACTGGTTGTACAAAGAACAAAGACCACTTGAGGAAAATAAAACCGTTATAAAGAGCGAATTGTAGTTCAATAGAAAAGCGATGTGACTTGTCTATAGAGATGCCAAGCTAAAACTTAACAGAAATAAGAGTGGCAAATCTCAAAAATCTATTGTCTTTTTTAAAAAACAAATATTTTCAAAATTTATAGCCAACATAAGCTTTAGGTTGAAAGAGTAGACAGTTTAATTTGCAACTTCAAGGAAAAATAATTGCGACTGTTATTACTGAGACTAAGTCATAAGAGTATAAAATAACATCAAAAACTAACTGAACAGAAAAACTTCACAATTCACTTTACAAAATCAGTATTGAAGCCATTAAATTTATAAAATTTGAACCGCGAGAAGGTAAAATCTTCAGTTGCGTCTCTTTTGATCATCAAAAAGTCTTATTTTAAAACAACTATCAGAAAATGAGATTGGAAAGAACCACAAAAATTGAAAAGTTTCTAAACTTCACAAATTTCTTTTGTAACAAACTGTCTAAGCCCTGAAGACATCAGTCAAAATGTTTGAACAACAGGAAATTTAAAAACATTTTGGTTCGGCAAAACATTAAGAGACCTCTCAATAATGAGACTAAAATACTAAAATGATTCAACATTGTTAAATACGAAAAAAACGCAAACCAGAGCAAGTTTGATAAGTTCAAGAAAATTTTCACTCTTTTTTTAGAATAATTTTACTCTTTTTTTTTACCGATATCAGTTATTAGGTTCATTTATGTATCTATAGTTCGCCACTGAGACCTTTCATTACCCATTTAATCGAGCCCTAAAAACAAAAATCGAAACGTAAGCAAAAGGTTAACCAGATCTCTCAATCATGGAGCAAAGTTCCAAAAAAGATACAAAAAGATACAAAAATTGTAAATTTGAAAAAGTTACGGAAAACAGAACAAAAAGGGAAATGTTGAATAATTATATTTTTTCTGAAAAAAGAGATGATTCGAAAGCCATTAAAATCCTAGCAATATATATCAGTATTAGTCATTGAGTTCATCTGTATATCTATAGTTGGCCATTAAAACCTTTAATTACCCAATATTTGGCATACGACATCAAAAATTAACAACAAATAGAGGTCAAAAACGAAAAAACTCTACCAAAGTCTGCAAGAGAACGGTGTCTTAGTCCATAAAACCATACAGTATGAAAACATTAAATCTATTCAGTTAGATTGTTAAAAAAAGTGACAATTTACGAAAGAAACAAAAACAACAGCAAAAATGGGCAATTATGCACAAAATTGAAAAAAAATTGTACGAAAACTCGTAGTACCAAAAGCAAGAAAACATTCTGTTAAAACGCTTCGCCACAAAATTACTTTGTATTTTGTAAGAAAGGATGTTTGAACTGTAATTACTGAGAATAAGATAAAAATTGACAGAAATAATATAAAAAAATTGACAAGTTAAAAAAATCACTGAAATTTCCATGAAACAAAAACATTCAATGACGTAAGAGACATTAGGCAACAAGCGAATGCTTGGTATACGTTAACTTACACCCCATGAAAGAAGCCATTTGGATCTTTGAGTGGTTAGACTTAGTAATCATACTGCAAAAAGAATAACAATTGAAGACAAAACACAAGAATTCAGTTAAAGTTTACTAAAAGTTTCCTGAAAGCCAAAAAAACACTTAGGTTCTCTGAAAACAAACTATATCTACATTCGGCATCATTTGTCTGTAAATTGGAGCTGTCATTAATGGAGCCGTTAACAAAAAAGTTTGGTAGGTAACTAACATTGAAAAACAAAAGCAAAATATTTTGAAAAAAGGCAGCACCAAAATAAAAATTAAAAAAATTCTGATTGTAAGAATCCATGATAACATCAAACCTACCCCTTATTTTCCCCTGCACCCAACAAACCTCCCAAGTATTCCAAGTGTTTGCGAGTTAGACCAATCATTGAGTGAAATTCTTCAAATATTAAAAAAAAACGATGCATTTTGTATAATTATCGATTTACATCTGCAAAAAACGGCAGAATTTCAATTCCAGAAGACTTTTATAGGGCGCCTAATTTCAACTAGCGCTCTTTTGGAGATTAAAGAGTCTGCGTGAAGGTTTATAGGTCACTACGTCTGGCAAATTTTAACAAAGTAGACCAAAAAAGCACATTGTGCCATTTTTGATGAAAAAAGTTCGAATTTTGAAAACTTTACTAAAAATTTTAGCCAAAAAAACTTCAATCAAACAATTCAGTAATGCTCTTCTACCTCTAGGGGTAACAATAACACTCTACCGTTAAAAACTTTAACTTTTTAATTGTTTTAGAAAAATTGTGTTAAATTTTAGCAAAAATTACTGATGCGAATAAAAATGCCAATAAAAACTTTCGAATATTCGCAAAGTTTTTAACCTCGATAACTCATTGTAAACAACGAAAATCGAAAGATTCCATATTTCAAGATGTACGTGCTTTTTAATGATACAACTCTCTACGATGAATATATCGATCGGCCAAAATTGTCTGAACAGTTAAAAAAAAACCCAGTTGAGTATATAGTTCCTCCCTCCCCACTAAAGTGTGGGTCGGAACAAAAATTTTTTGAAAAATTAAGAGAAAAATTTTGAATATTTAAGAAAAAAACGTTTGAATATTTAAGAAAAAAACTTGAATATTTAATAAAAAAGTAATTGCACATTACTGCAAGAAATTCCAGACAGGTCACAACAAAATTGCATATGGATAAATATGACGGAGAGATTGAGATTAAAATCTGTTGCACTTGACTGATTAAAATTATTTTACTTTCAATTTAATATTCACTCTATTCGGCACGGCATTTGCTAATTTCGAATA